>NC_041060.1:32470981-32750729 GCF_900634775.1 Gouania willdenowi
TCCCTCATCATGTGAACCAGCCTATCGAGTTGGCTGCCTTCAGTCCTCCGGGCTCCTCTGGGGGGAATGGCGAGCCGTCAACACTGTTGTGCCCCGTGCGGGCGCTTAAGGCTTACATGGAGGCGACAGCTAGCCTACGAACGACAGACTGCCTTTTCGTCTGCCATGGAGGCTGTAGAAAGGGAACCGCACTTTCTAAACAGAGACTCTCTCACTGGGTAGTGGAGGTCATTCAGTATGCCTATAGTGCACTGAACATCGCGGTGCCTCAGGGCATAAAGTGCCATTCTACTAGAGGCATGGCCGCGTCATGGGCCGCCTTGAGGGGCGTTCCCCTGCAGGACATCTGTGTTGCAGCTACCTGGTTCTCATCATGCACCTTTGGACGTTTCTACAAGGTGAACGTTGCTGGTGTCCAGCCTTTGGCAATGGCCGTGCTGTCCACAGCTTCAGGCCTTGAGTAGGTGAGGATTCTTTCGTGACCTTTCTGGTATAAGTCATCCAGTGCTTTAAGCACTGCCTCTGGCGGTCAGTAAGGATGAAATAGAACGAGAGTTACGAACGTAACTACGGTTCTATGAATCCTGGATGACCGCCAGAGCATCCTGTCACTCAGGATCCTTGTGTCCTCGGGAGAAGATTTTGACAGGAACAGATCACCTGATGACACCGGTAGATATAGACTCTCCGGGTCATCCAGGGGTCACAGGTGACTCTGTTGATATAATTACTCGACCTGCGCATGCGCAAGATGGAACATCCAGTGCTTTAAGCACCGCCTCTGGCGGTCATCCAGGATTCATAGAACCGTAGTTACATACGTAACTCTCGATTAGAGTCTCAGGTAGAGAGTCTCTCTCTCACACACACGCACACACACACATCGATCAGGTGGGCTTCACTATCGATCACCGTCTACGTGACATGCGTGCAGGTATGTGAGTGTTGAGTGAATAACGGACCACCATTTAGTCCGGTTACAGTCTGTGTCACGACACCCGTCCATAGGGTGGTAGTGACTGTAGTGTTACGCTCTGAGTCAGATCTAAGTGTTTACATGTTGCTACATAGTGAAGGTCACCTGATTACTGCAGCTTCTCTCACAGTACACCTGCCACTACACCTAACTACTGACAATAGAGAAGTTTATTGAAAGTTAGGCAGGTACACGTGGATGGACTGGTGCATATGAATTTAGAATGGTTCTCTCCTTCCGCCCCCAAAACACACACCAAACAACAAAAATATGAAAATGACTCAAAATACACAAATCTAAATATTTAAACAAAAAATACACAAAAGACAACAGAAATACAAAGAACTACACTAAAAAAGATGCAAAATGACTCCAGAATCACACTGCAAATGCAACAAAAAAACAATAATTCTACAAAAAAATGCACAAATGACGTAAAACAAAAGACTAAACAATATTTATACAGGAAGTACACAAAACGACAACAGAAATGCACAAAAATATACAAAAGGCTCCAAAAACACACGAAATGACTCCATAAAACATATATTACAGAAAAATACACCAAACAACAACAAAAATATGAAAATGACTCAAAATACACTAAATTAAATATATATTTTAAAAAAAACACTAAAATGACAACAGAAATGCACAAAACTACATTAAAAAAACACAAAATGACTCCAGAATAACACTACAATGGCAACAACAAGCAATAATTAAAACAAAAAATATAAAAATGAGTAAAAAAAACCAACACATTCATCATACGCATGTCTCATAGAATTAAACCAGGGAAATTGCACACATTTTACTTTGCACCTGCAAATATACCCCTTAATAATGCTACAGAGTATGTTGTTATTATACCCGTAATTGACAACTCTCCTTAAGCGCCCACTATATGAATGCATACTTCCGACGGGCACTGTACTAGTCCATGCTATATTGACCGAAATGTCTGTGTAGATGTGTGTGGAGCAAATATCTCCCTGACGCGATGCGAGTTCGTCCTGAAACGCACTGAGAGCTCACAACACAGAACGTTGAACGCAACGTAAAACAAAAGCGCACACAAATACAAACTACACTACACAACACAAAAGCAGTCTGGTAAAAATCCATGAAGAAGAGTGATGTTAATGTTGTTGTCAGTGCTCTATCCTCTCATGGGCCTGATCCTTTCAGTCACTCTTCTTCGTGGATTTTTACCTGACTGCTTTCGTGTTGTGGAGTTCTATTTGTGTGCGCTTTCATTTTGTGCTGTGAGCTTTTATGGCCAACGTATGATGTGGCTGCTGGGCCGC
Source organism: Gouania willdenowi (assembly GCF_900634775.1). Classification (NCBI taxonomy): domain Eukaryota; kingdom Metazoa; phylum Chordata; class Actinopteri; order Blenniiformes; family Gobiesocidae; genus Gouania; species Gouania willdenowi. The sequence continues at coordinate 32,473,268 of NC_041060.1, forward strand.
CAATTGATGATCAATGGTTTTCACGAATCATCATGCAGCCTCTGGTTCAGAGCTGTAGACCTAGGGATTATAAAGATGGACAGAAAAAAAACTCAATGGCTTTACTGTACCTAGAATATCAGATACATTCTGTGCATTACAAGTCAGTGTCACTGTCAACTACAGTGTGGCAAAAAAGTATTTAGTCGGCTACCAATTGTGCAAGTACTCCCACCTAAAAAGATGAGAGATGCCTGTAATTTTCAGCATAGGTATACCTCAACAATGAGAGAGAAAAAAAAAGTTGTAGGATTTTTAATGAAATAATTGTTAAATAAGTAATTGGTCACCTACAAACAAGCAAGATTTCTGGCTCTCACAGACCTGTAACAACTTCTTAAAGAGGCTCCTCTGTCCTCCACTCGTTACCTGTATTAATGGCACCTGTTTGAACTCATTATCAGTATAAAAGACACCTGTCCACAACCGCAGTCAAACTCCAAACTCCACTATGGCCAAGACCAAAGAGCTGTCAAAGGACACCAGAAACAAAATTGTAAACCTGCACCAGGCTGGGAAGACTGAATCTGCAACAGGTAAACAGCTTGGTGTGAAGAAATCAACTGTGGGAGCAATTATTAGAAAATGGAATCCATGTGATTTTCTGGGTTTTTGTCTTGTTTTGTCTTTTTTTTTCTCTCTCATAGTTGAGGTATACCTATGCTGAAAATTACAGGCCTCTCATCTTTTTAAGTGGGAGAACTTGCACAATTGGTGGCTGACTAAATACTTTTTTGCCCCATGGTATCAGCCATGTTTCCAGTTGAATACTTTCATTAAAATATTAGTTGCTTCCAGTTAGGGGTGCACCGATTGCAATTTTCTGGCCGATCACTGTTTTTTTTTTTTTTTAAAGCCTGACCAGCCGATACCCATTTTGGCCGATCACGATTTTTTTTTCATAACTGACATCATACACCTTGAATGTTCTAATCTTATTTTATTGTAAAACATTGAACAATACCTGTGAAACAATACAAATGTGATGTTTTAACTGCAAATGAGGTAGTTATCTCAAATCTAAATTAAATTTTAGAACATTGCTCTCCAAAATACTAAATTATTTTCTTTCTGTGTCTTTCATTTTTCACATTTTAAAAACTAAAAAAACGTGTCCATCAGGTTACACTACACACCTGTTTGGAGCTCTTTCACTAAAATGAAGTGCACAGCAGTATGTGGGTTTTACAAATAAAGAAAATCACAGGGTTTGGGGTAGATGATAAAATAATAATCTACAGGACAATGTAACAAATCGTCTTAAACTACCAATGACGTGTCCTGAGTTTTAAGTTTCCTTGTTAAGCAAAAATAATGATAAAAAAAAAAATGTGTAAATGCAGCAGCTTTGTGGATATTTAAATGTAAAAATATTATACATTCTAAGAAATAATGAAGTGCATCGTGTGTAACATTTTTATAAGTCAAAGGGTAATGACAGAATGAACATGACACAGGTTAGTTGTTTTCAGTCTTAATACAGTCACTTATACATTAGTGGAAGGTTTTTATTCAAATCAAAAGCCATGAACTCCATTTTCCTCGTAGTAACTTTAGCACGTAGTAGCTTTAGCATGAGCTTGATTACGAGCTTCAAATGCTGCATACTGAATGGTGTAGTGGTTTGTTTAATGTTGAATGACGTAGCGTTTTGTTTGCAGCTCCACCAAGGCTTATTTCCACGTTACAGGAAGTACAAATTGCGATCTTTTGCTCTCTTTTTTTGTGTAAAACTGCCGACATGCTAAGCTAACTGCTGCGCTGGCTGTTGTCCTGTGTTAACTCATTCAGTGCCAGCCATTTTCAGATTTTCTACCCCCTCAGTGCCAGCCGTTTTTGAGCATTTTGACTGAATTTTAAAGACCCACAGAAAATGTTCTTCTATGACTATCTGAAATCTGACACCGGATTCTGAAAGATTGAAGCCTCTACTTTCATCACAAAAAAGAATTTGTTTCTGGCTCGTTTCGTTCTTTTGTAATCAGCCGTTGAATAGAGCAAGTTTTACACTGCTGCTGGTGTATAAATCTGTGAATGGGTTTGGTCCAGAATACATCAGTGACATGTTAGTCAGGTATGAACCCAGCAGGTCTCTCAGATCTATGGACACAGATCAGATAGTGGAGCCCAGAGTTCACAGTAAACATGGTGATGCTGCTTTTAGTTGTTATGCTGCAAAGAAGTGGAACAAACTGCCAGCGGAGCTGAAGTCAGCATCCAATGTGAACATTTTTAAATCAAAGTTAAAGGCACTTTTTTTCTCTACTGCATATGATTGAGAGAGATTTTTTGTCATGTTGTTGATGTAATGATGATTTTACTGATGATTTTAATTGATTTTACTGATGATTTTAAATGTTCTTATTGATTTAAATGTTCTTATTGATTTTAAACAATTGAATGTTTTATCATGTAAAGCACATTGAGTTGCCTTGAGTATGAAATGTGCTATATAAATAAATTTGCCTTGCCTTGCCTACACAAATCTTCAGTTTCAGAGCAAAAAGCTGAGAAAACAGCTTTTTTTTGCTTTAGTGACAACTCTAGCAACTGAACATTGTTTCCTTATATAAAACAAAAAAAAAACAACGAGACCAGGCTTTTGATGGCAAAACTATTATTATTTTGCTATCTGGGTCAGAGTTGAATGGATTTCTTACTGTATTTTGGCATTCCTCCAACTTTCTCTCCTGTCAGTCTGCACACACGCAACTTCCTCTTCCTCCAGGATATACAGAATGTCACTGCATTCCCTGTTTTTTTATGGTTTTATCTCACCATCGCCACACTATTCATGTGTTCCACACATGCTCTGGTCAAGTAATGCGCTGCTGTGAACGTCAACTCTCGTACGTAGCGCCATTTTCTGTCTCATAAACAACTTTCCTCCTCTTCCTCTGAGCTCTGCTGAGCATGGATGATCTCTCATCTAGAGATGGGGGATATTCACAAAAAAAATTTATCCCGATAATTTCTAGTATTTATCACGATAACGATAAAAATCACGATAAATAAAAACTATAAATAAATAAAAAAATTCACAACTTACAGGTTCCTTACAAACACAAATAAATCTGAATACATCAACACAAGACACATTTAAAAAGGCTACAATAACTGCTGACTCAAACAGCTCATGAGCTAATAATTTATGAAATATATTTGTGCATGTGGATCACTATTAGTGTTATTGTATGTAATTAATTTATTTCCTCACTTAAAATAAAATAAATATTGCGTTTCACAAATTGGGATGAATGAATAGTGACATTAGTTAATATGTTAATATTTATGTCACACAATGTGTGGCTCTCTGTGGCTTTATGACAGTAAGATGTGTTCTTTTAATTTTTTACTTGGTCTATTCCTTATATGGAGGTTAGCGTTAGCACTTAGCTCAGTCTGTGTGTCGGTGGGTCAGCTTAGCATAGTTCGCTTTCAGTTTCAGTTCATAATCGTTGCTACAGGTTCATCTCTTTCCCCGTGTTTGTGGAACTTTGGGTGGACATGACGGGGGAATTTGAATCGTTTCCCTTTGTTGGATGGTTATCTGGTTTTAACCAAGTAGCGGTCCGTGTTGTATCGCAGCATAGTAGCTTCAGTTCAGGTAGCCGTGACGAACACACACACAGACGGCGGTGTGTGCGGGGGGCGATGCACACCGTGCAGAGCTTCCGTAAACAACGTTCCGCTCCAGAGAATAAAAAGTTGTTGACAATAAACTTGCAGTTTTGGCCTGTGGAACACGTTTTTTTTTGGGGCATTCTTGGCTAAATTGAGGGACAAATGGCCCGTGGCCCTCGCTAATTTCCGACATGGGAATTTATCGTTTATATCGAGTGATGACATATTCTTACCGGTGAGAATGTTTTTGACGATAAACCAAAAGTGATAAAATATCGCACATTCCTACTCCCATTCAAAGGTGCGCTGTTACCTCCTACATGTCACCTATTATTTTTCTATCCCCCCTCCTCCCATCACGCAGGGATGACCCGTTTAGCCCGGTTAGTTGATGGTTTTATTTCACCATCTCAACATTATCAATAATCCACTCAGGTCCACACATGTTTTGTGTTAGTATGTGGAGCTGTGAGCTGCTGGATACGTCACAATATCACTCTGTAGCGCCAAAATGTCACTCGTTCCTGCTTCTCCTCCCCAGCTAATGGTAGCATCAGTGGCTAATCTCTCATCTAAAGATGCACCGCTGCCATCCTCAGGGCACAGTTGGTCACTACAACACCCCACAGCTTAGATATTGATGAGGGACCTCCGCCAGGGTGTTTTCTAGTATTCCCCGTAAAAAAATGCAAATGACGAGTTATTTCGTCAATGGCACTGAGTGTTTGGATTTGAAATGATCAGTTATCTCGTCAATGGCACTGAGTGAGTTAATAGAGGCATGCGCAGCACACACACAGACACGAGTTGGTGGGCGGGTCTGTCAGGTAGAAAAGATTGGTTTCATATGAAGATTGGCCAATCGCCGATTCCCCAAAATCTGGGAAATTGGCCGATCGATCGGTGCATCCTTGCTTCCATTGTTACCTGCGCTCCCGGTCCCGATGACCACCTCATCGATCAGATGCCAAGTTGAACCAACTTAGGACATGTTTATTAATGTCCACGTCCGTCGCTTGCTTTGCAATATGGCGCTTGCGTACAGCACCTACATTAACAACTAACTGATATAGATAGATAATTCATTTATTCATCTCCAGAATAATAAATTCACATATATAAGAAACAAAAAGTAAAAGTGGACAGGCCAGATGCTTTATCGTAGACTTTTATAAAAGCATGACTACTTACTACTACTTACAATAGGCAGCAATTCTATTTTCAATCATAAATGCATTGTGCATTTACATTATATTTCCTGAATCACTGATTAAACAAAGGTGTTTTGATAGTCAAACGCAACATCATTACTACATATGGCATCACAGTATATATATATATATATATATATATATATATAACAAAAGGAGGAGTGTGTGTGCACCAGAGCTGAGGAGGAGCTGAATAAGTACCTGGAGGCTGATCCACTGTCTCTCTGAGAAGACCCCCTTCATTGGTGGAGGAACCATGAGACAGTTTTCTCTCTACTAGCCAAACTCAGCCACCAATTGTGCAAGTACTCCCACTTAAAAAGATGAGGCCTGTAATTTTCTTCATAGGTAAACCTCAACTATGAGAGACAAAATGAGAAAAAAAAATCCAGAAAAGCACATTGTAGGATTTTTAATGAATTAATTGGTAAATCCCTCGGTAAATAAATATTTGGTCACCTACAAAATTCTCCGGTCCAGGTTCCTGACATGCCCACCACATATAAATCGACCAAAAATTGCGTAGTCAGTGAATGAATGTGTTCTGAAGCCAAGGAGGCGGACTGGGTCATGATGTAATTTTTTGGGGGCTGTCTTGAAATCACGGAACATGGAGTGTTCCCAACATCAATAAATGTCATTAAAATAAAGTGAGCTTTATCATTTTCAAGTATTTCAAACACCTTTGTTGATAAACAACGTAACAGTTGTTGTGGACGAGACCACCGATGCCAGGGATTGTATAGTCTGAAACATTGTAGGTTAATGATAATTTCTGATACTGTCAAATATTTTGGCCCCTAGTGGTGAAATAAGTGATGCATTCTTGCGTTCATTCATTTGTATTTGATCATTACAGTCTGTAATGATGTCATGAGGATCATTTAAATTAGGTTACTTTAAATTAAGTTTATCAAAACTTAATCAATAAACCATTGAGGGGAAATTGGGTGACATTAATGCTGCTCTCTTACGTCTTTATTAGACATGAATAATTAAAAAAGGAGCAGTCAGAACAATCCATGTCAGTACAACTTATATCTACCTTTTAATTAAGGTTGTAAACGATAAACTGATGCGATCAGATATCTGGTTCAACAAGTGAGAGATACGGCTGCATTGGTAGCAGCCTCCTTAATCGATAAGAATTAGCCATGAATTCTAAGATGAATCGGTTGTAGAGTCATGGATCGGGTTTCGCAGGCGTGCACTGTAGCTTTTCTCACTCAATATTCTTGAAGCCAAAATACGGCATTTTAAGGGCACTTCCATCTTGCAAATTTGACGTCATTTGGGAGTATGCACAGTAAGATCTGGAGTGAGGAGCCCTTGTAACACGCTTCCGTGCAGTCCAGCTACGCCACAAACTTAAGTATCTTTCCCACTAGAAATTGTACCAACGTCTTGTTCAGAAGATCAGATCATAGAGGTTAGTACTACTACTAGTAGCTCAAAAAAGACGAAAAACTGAACGGCATCTGAAGTTGAATGGCATCTTGGTGTTCTTCCACGACGTAACTGCTATTCACAGAGAGAGCTACGCATAACCCACGGCTGTCAATCATCGTCATATATGACGTCAAATCCCGTTTTTCAACCTCAACTTATTTAAAACAAACTTCACAGAAAAAATGAGCACTTGAACTAGTTTACCTCGTCTCGTGCTCAAAACACTATGTTCAGGCTGAAGTGTTGCACTTCGTTGTTGGTATTCTGCGCTACCTCTGGAGTTCCCATCTAATGAGTCAGCCAGACTTTTTTTTGGTCCATGTCTAAAAATAAATACACTGACGTGTGCATTTGTTGTTCTGTTTTTGTTTTGCCAGTGCCATGAAGCCACAATGCTTGGGGATATGTGGTCTTGAAAAGAAAATATTATACGGTCACTTTAGAATTGGCTTCTTTATTTTATAAAATATCTACAACAAATATTTACCATAAAACAAATCGTATAGTTCCTACACTGTATAAAATCGACCAGTAATACTAGGATATCGTTTTTGAATCCAGTCGTAACCTGTGTATCAAGATGCATATCGAATCATTTATCATAGGAAGATGTGCAACCCTACTTTTAATTGTACCTTACTCATTATTTTAAATTACATTTGTATTTTTGACATACATTTTTGTTTAGTTAGTTTTCTTTTTCATTAGTATTTATTTAGTTTCCTCACAGCACAACTTGTATCTACCTTAATTGTATATCTTACTTTATTTTTGACAGTTTTGTTTAATTATGGGTTGTTTTTTTATTTAATAGTATTTATTTTGTTTCCTCACATGAGTTGAAAACTAATATTTTCTAAAAAAAAATAAAAATAAAAAGATTAATATTTTTTATAAATAAAATAAATGTGAGAAACACAGGATTTAAAAATAAAATGAAACTGAATTTGGAGAAAAAAAACGCATATGCATTTAAATGTATGAACTATTTAAAAAAAAAAATCATAAATCGAATTACAATATCTGTCAGAAAAATTGCAGTTAGGTTTTTGTCAAAATCGTCATCATCATCATCATCAATACGGTACCTGTAGCTCTAAAGTGTGACCGAGTGTGATGTGCTGAACCTTTAGCACATCACACTTAATAATAATAATAATAATAATAATAACAATAATAAAAATCCTGCAGAGCGTCCTGCTTTAATACAGAGGAGACAAAGATGTTTGCAGTGAAACAGAACCATTGGCTTCCTACATAATACACAGTTTTAAATATAAATTGTTTAATGCCTTATGGAGCCGATTCGAGCAAGCCTCATTTTAATATGTGTGGGAACAGTTTCCGGTATCCATCCTCTCATGCGCACTTCATCAACCTCTGCATATGACGGCTTGTTTCACTTGTTATTTGCTCTGTAATGAATCAAACTGTGGCTTTACCTTGGGCATAATATAAAAATAGTTAGATATTACTGTGATCAACATGGACAGAGGTCCGAGGTGCAACTCGGGTGCACAGCTGATCAGCTCCGCGACGCAGCACCTACCGTCTGGAGTGGATGGCATGGATAAAATATAATGAAATGTAACACATTTTGTCCCGTCTACAAGTGTTAAATGTGAACATATTGAACCATCATGATAGTGTGACAATGTCAGGTTAAATAGATTCTTTCTGGGAGTGCCTTTTGCAATATTATGAGTCAGTGTGAATTAATTGTATCTAAGTTCATATTTCTAATGCAGTATAATGTTTCACCTTCTTGTGGCGCTGCACTTATTCCAGGTTTAGAAGCACGTAACAGGAAAATAACTTAAGTTGACGGGAGAATGTGAGGAAGGCCAGATTTGAATGGGAATGCACACATTTCAGGGCCGCTCCACCCAGAGTGCGTGACTGGGATTAAGGTGCGTAGCGACTGACTTAAGTACAAGGGGAGAATTGCGCGCAGCCAAAAACAGTGCCTCTGCGCGGCTTTTCTGACTTACATGCATGGAAGAATAGAGCCCTTAGTGAACAAAGATATATATCTATAGCTGTTTGCACACTTAAGTGGCCATGCTGCGACTGTCCTTAAGGGCAATGGGAATTTTGGTTAATGTCAGTCACCCAGGCCTAATGTAACTGAAGCAATAATATTTTATCTTGCAAAGGATGTGATTCTGTGTATATGATGGTGTATATGTACTTGTCTAATAAACTTAAACCTACACCATCCTCCCAGTCTCGTTATTCTATACAGTACTTAGCGGAAACCTAAAAGCTGCTTGGTCTAGTTAACCTCCTGAATAATGTACAACATATAATGAGATCCTGAAATTAGGACAGAGAAGAAAAGAGGCGAGACATGATCATTGATGAATATTAAAATGAATAAATGACAGATTTAGTGATATTTTCATTGACTATTCACCACATCAGCACAGCACCACATAATATTTCCTCAAACATGGCAACCTTTAAAAAGTGAAAGGAGTCAGAGAAAGAAAGGTGAGAAAGAATAACCCTTGATGGACTTATATGATCACAGACCACACTATCCGAGACCAAGACTTTCCCAAGACCAGAATGCACCGAGACCAAGACAAGACCAAGACTTCCAGGAGTCGAGACAGAGTCAAGACCAAGACCGAGACAACCCGAGACCAAGACCAGGACCATAAACGCTTTTTTTTAAAATTTAAAAATAAATATAAATAAATAAAATTATGACAAGGTTCGACAGTTAAATAACATTCTTTTTTTAATTTTAGTTTCTTTTAAATACATTTGACGGAGAAAAAAGGTGCCTGCAAAAAATTTACTAAAATATTAAAACTACTACTGCTACTGATAAATTCACAATTATTCTACATAGTGCTGGCCTCGAACGGTCTTGAGGGAAAATCCCGAGTCCGAGACAAGACCGAGTCAAAATGCTTCCGAGACGAGACCTTTAAAATTTTAGAGCTACTGTTCTTGACCAAGACCGGTCTCGACTACGACAACACTACAAAATGTGGGAAAATAGTGGCTTCATCAACTCTATACAGTACTTACTTAGAGGAACCTCCTGAACACACAATTAACAGCGTATAATAAGATCCTGAAAAAAGGACACAGAGGAACTGGGATGAGATGAATATTAAAATGTATACATAACAGATTAAGTGATATCTTCACAGGTCACCTTAGACCTCCACAGCAGCAACACTCCAGAATTTTTCCTCAAACATGGCAACCTTTAAAAAGTGAAAGGAGATGTCAGGGCAGATTGATCTCATTTGGAAACATGATTTGTGCTCTGGTTGAATGATGAAGTCCAGTCAAAGCATGATGATTTTATAAAAAAGGATTAATTTTAAACTAAATGATAAAAGAGTACTAAAAAGGTCTTCCATCCTGTAGGAAGGGCAAGCAGCCAGCAACTAACTGGAAAGTTCCACGGCTTAAACTTTATACAGATAGAGAAAAGTCCCACCCTGATGAGAGGAAAGGAGGGGGTCAGATGCCCCAACAGTGGAGACGTTGGAGCAATGATATCTGTCTTGATCGTGTGTGCGTGCGTGCGGGTCCACATGTAAGTTTGACCTTTGATGGCCAGATACAGCTTATCTGTGTGCGTAGGTGAAAGAATGTGAGTCGGCCATCTAAACCCTCTCCGAAAGAAGTGAAAAGCATAAAACAATAATCACATCTTATTATACGTAGACACTGTTACCAAACTGTGTTTATCAGAGCTTTGGTATGAAACCTTCTGCAGAGACTGTTTGTTGCTGGCACTGTGAATACAGCCCAATCCGTCTGTACTGCGGATAATCTAATCTAACATGACTTAGCAAAGGAGCAATGTCTCTGTCCAAAAGTACGATATAATGCAGTCATGGTGCATAAACACATGACAAATTGTACACATGAACACACATTTGATGATATGATGATTAATATAATAATTGCCATAACACAGAGAAAGGTGAGAAAGAATGACACCTGATGGACTTGATCAGACGATCAAGGTACTGGTATCTTCACTCTAGAAAAATAGTTGAATCATGTATTCTATACAGTACTTACTTAGAGAAACCAAGGCAGGCTCCCAAAAATGAGTGATAACATCCTATAAGAGACAGTGAGAGGTTAAGGCTGGAAGAAAACAGCTGTTTGTATATACTGTACAATACCTCATTCTTATATTTATTCCACCTAGTGTCTTATGCATTAAGCCTATTAAGATGCACTAATTCTAATAAATTCTAATTTAAGCGTTTTCTGAGCACTTGTTTGCATTCAAGTTAGATGCAAAATGTTTTCTCTGGACTGTACTTTATGCAATGACAGTAAAGTTTAATCTAATCTTATCTGATAAATTATGAGTGTTTTAATAATTTCATTTACCTCATCAGGCTACAAAAGCAACTTTCTTAACAGCTCACTCTTCTCAGCTACCCTGTCAATAAAAAATAAACATGCCTGTGGCGCACATATAGCCTACTCAAAGGGTAAACAAATGTAAACAAAGAGGGGACTGCGCTACGGTAACCCACAAGGACGGAATGTGAAAAAAAAGTCAGAAAAAACTGTGGTGGGAAAAAAATAAATGAATAAAATACATCTTTTTTTAACTCAAATTTGCAAAAATAAAAATAATTTTTATCTATAAAATCAATAAATCTATTTTTTTTGTCCAGCCCTACTGCATAATGCACTTATATCAATTGAAAAACATTTAAGAGTGCAGTAGAGAAACCCTGTCATGCTAGGTAGCATGCACAGCTAGCTATTGTAAAATGGCCTGTTTCTAACGACTGATTGTGTTAAGAGTTAGCAAGCACAACGAAAATAAATTACACGCAAACTTGATTCATATCTGACCCGGTGTCATGGTTTGAGTGCGCATCGTACTGAGATTGTATATGAGCATATGCGCACGTGTGCACTACCGAAAAATGAATTTTTGCTAAAAAAAATATATATATATATTTTTAAATTTTTTGTTAAAAGTGAACGGACAGGTGTTTTATTTGTTTATGGGATTATATTAGGGATAGGGTTATAATCTCAGTACGGAGGTAAACTCAGACTGTGACACCGGGTAGACTGGAGTTCATTACTTCTTACCTGTAGCTCAGATTCCCCTCCACTCACACCTGAGGCGACCGCGGGCCTCTCTTCCTCCACCTCCACCATCATCACCTGCGGCCGCTTCGGATGCTATTGCTGCTAAAGACAAAGCTCTGCCATAGCCACCAACAAACATCTGTGTTATTTTCACACATTTGGCAGCATCTGCCTGAAGAGCTTGTCTCTTTCTGTTTATATTTTTTCCGCGTTTCCTTTCTGCTTCTTGCTGCTATTCTCCATTTTCTCCTCTCTCTCTGTACGATTGATTGATTGACAGCCGAGGCCGAAGAGGGAGGGTGCATCGGCCATCGGCTTAGGTCCAGCCCTGAATCAATCATGACTAATGGGCCAATCTACTGGTTTTGTGGACCAATAGGTATCTTAAATACATTACTAATACCATTAGTTTAAAAAAGTCCAGTCCAGCGGTGTTGTGAAGTGTCCAGCAGCTCACAGCACCACATACTAACACAGAACATGTGTGGACCTGAGTGGATTATTGATAATGTTGCGATAGTGAGATTAAAACATCAACTAACCGGGCCATACGGGTCATCTCTGCATGACGGGAGGAAGAGGAAGTTACGTCTGTGTGATTGACAGGGGGAGGAGATACAAAATACAACAAGTAAAACGTTCAACTGTGAGCCAGATAGCAAAATAATAATTTGGCCATCAAAAGCCTTGTTTCAGTGTTGTTGTTTTTTTTTTTAGAAGGAAACCAATGTTCAGATGTTATAGTTTTCAATAAAGCAAGAAAAAAATTGCTTCAAAGTCACAGACAGATTTTTTTTTTTTTTTTAGAAAAAGCCTGTTTTCTCAGCTTTTTCCTCTGAAACTGGTTATTTGTGTAAAACTTGCTCTATTCAACTGCTGATTACGGAAGAACAAACAAACTTTTTTGATGAAAGTAGAGATTTTAATCTTTCAGAACCTGGTGTCAGATTTCAGATTGTCATAGTGCAAAATAATAGCTCATTGAAACGCTCTGTGGAAGAGAATAACGGAGGAAGTGAACAGTGCTTCCGAACGGACTCAGGCGGAGAGTTGAATTAAATGCTCAGTAACTGAAAATGATGTTTGAATGAAATGTTATCCACACCCTGAAAGCCTTAATCCCTGCTATTTTATCAAGACAATTCTTTACATTTAGACTAGTCCAGGTGGTGAGCATAAGCTTGCACTGGGTGAACCTCTGCACTCCTGCCCGGTAGCGCAGTTTGTCAGTGCATTTATTAAAGTAAAACAAAAAAGTGCAGGTATCAGTACTAACCCTTTAAAAAAAAAAAAAATTGTAATAAGTTTTAATATGTTTTGATTTGTTCTGAATGTGTCTCTTTATTTTCAGATTCAGTCACTTTATGGCGCGTTCACACCAGACGCGTCAAAAGCGGCAGGTGTACATTCACAATACATGGTGGACACGCTGCTAGGGAGTGTCGGAGGTCCCGCTGTGCATCCCGCGCCTCCTGTGTGGCGCATTTTGAAGCTTTTTGCGCAACGGACACTTTTGGCGTGCCTCCAGTACTTCCAACGCGGCCGACGCTGGAGTTGGGATTGTTGAACTTTTGGGGCATATTGCGGCGCGTCAACCAATCAGGAGCGTTCCCCAACCGTGACGTATTCAGAATAACAAGAAAAAAACACTAACCCCTAGGCAGATGAACAGGCAAAATACCAAAACACCAAAATACATCCGACCGGAAACACAACGTTCCCCACCACTTCATAGTCATCTTCGACACTGGTGACAAGCGTCTGTATTCAATAAGCACAAGCTTCCAACTACGCGCGTGAGCCACGACCATAAAAGCTGTGCTGCAGCACTGATCCACACACTCGGGTGTGTGTACACAAGGTCAGACCAGACTCGAGATCCATGCTCGGACATGAGTGTTAGTGTTTAGTTTAGCCTGACAGAGCTGCAGAAAATGGATACTATGGTATGCGACCGGAATCATCAGTTAGTCTTAGTTACAAACTGTGTCACTACAGCCAATATGATTCCTCGAAGCAAAATTGCTGCAAACGTGTCTCACAAATGGAAGTGTTAATTTATCTCCTGCTGCTTTAGAAGGAGTTTTAAAAGAATATAACCTAACAAAACCTCTATTATCATATATGATCTTGATGGAGCTTGCAAGAAAAATTCAAAAACAGTTAAAGTTCGAAACGATAGCAGTGGCCATTATTGCTGGTTTCTGCACCACTGGTGGCATTTCCACATACAATTTTACAAATCAGAATAGGTAACAGACAACACTATAAGTAGCAAAATACTCTTAATTCTTAAAGGAGAAGTACCATTTATTTTAAAATAATTTTCTTTTTAAGCTTGAAAAACACAAATACTGATACTGTGTAATATTTAATGTACTAGACCTTTACACTGTGATGGAAATTATCCATATATTGGTAAATTGTTGTGAATCTGCTCTTTTCTGCATTGATATGAAAGAAGGTATTTTTTAAGGGGAAATTGACTAGTCGATGCAAAGTTATAGAAAATAATAAAGCCTTATTATAAAAAATAAGTAGCCTTAGTCAAAACTTTTGAAACAATATTTGGAAAAAACTGCTGCAAAATCAGGCGTATTAGGTCGTAACAATCGCCGAAATGCATTCAGAGTCTTTGTTGAGGAGGTGGTAGTAGCAGGTAAAAGTTCTCTCTGTGGCACTGAGCTAGGATAGCATTAGCCTCTAATCACACTGGCTTCTTTCACTGGTGGTTTATGTTTGTGAGAGGAGAAAAAAAAGCGCAGCTCCTAGCTTCAGCAGGCAGTGAAACTCACCAAGTTGGATGTGTCGCTGGTGGGTAAACGCAGCATTAGCCAATCGGGACGCAGAACACAATGCGCGTTCATACGCTGTAAAAAAAAAATGCATCCAAAATTGCACTGTTAAAAACAAAAAACAGCGAAACACTGAGGCCATGAAAGGTGAACCGTGATATAGCGCACGACTACTGTATATACTGTATAATAAAATATTTCATATAGAATCACAATTTTCCATTTATTTCATGTAATTTTAAAGAAATACTATATCGCGATATAACATTTTCGCACAGCACTACTCTGAAGCCTAATGCTATGTCTGATCCATCTTTAACAACCACTGTTCAACACATTTAGAAACAAATGTTTCAAAGGACTTTGTTTTGTTCCTTCTCTGTGTTTAATCTCTAACTGTTCTACAGGACTCTGGAAGCCAGAACAAAGTGAGGCCTCAATGCTCTCAGGACGGTGAAGCTCAGCCAATACAAAGAAACAAATCTAAGAGAAAAACTTCAGCCACAGAGCAAAGAGTTCAACATCAGAGGAAACCAGTTAAACCCAAAGCACATACATGTGACCAGTGTGGAAAGGCTTTTACCAATAAATCAAACCTCACAAGACATCAAAGAATCCATTCTGAAGTAAAACCATTCAGCTGTGATGAGTGTGGAAAGACTTTTGGGAGGAATTCTCATTTAATAACGCACAAAATTGTTCATACTGGAGTTAAAAAGTTTGAATGTGATGAGTGTGGAAAAGCTTTTGCTCTGAAGCAGAACATGAAAATCCACCAACTTGTTCACAGTGGAGATAAACCGCATACGTGTGATGAATGTGGGAAGGCTTTTACTCAGAAGAGCAACTTCTTACGGCATCAACGTTTCCACAGAGAAGTGAAACCGTACAGATGTGAAGAATGTGGAAAGAGTTTTAGTGATTCTGGAACCCTCCGACGACATGTATTCATGCACCGTGGAATCAAACCGTACACATGTGAACAGTGTGGCAAGGCTTTTACACAAAAATCACATCTAACGATGCACATGAAGACTCACTCAGGAACAGAGTTGTATCACTGTGACAACTGTGGACAAACATATAACTGCTGACACATCCTCATGAAAAACCTGAGATCTCTTTATCTCACACTGGACATAAAGTGGGATTAGTGTGATTAGTTTTTACAAGTTATTAAAAATTTAAATCTCACCAAATCAGCCAGTTCATTTGCCCTACGGGGAAGGTTAAAGTTTTTTCTGGTTCTGATTGTCTTGTCATTAAGGTCTTCACAAATGTGACACACAGCCAATCTTACAAGTACAAATGTGTCTTTAAACACTGGCTGCACCGGATTCCAACATAAACCTGATGTCAGCTGAATAATGGACACAAGCAGTTCAGGAAAGTTGTCCATCTTGGAAGGTCTGGTATTGTTTTTATTCTTGTCTTCATTGGTTCTCATATTTTGTCATTGATTTGGATTAATTCAGTCTGTTCTGACGTCTCTAGGATTGCAATGCTCTTTGCTATTTTAGATGGGACATGATTGATGGGAGCTTTCTAAAATATATTGTGATCCAAAGCTGCATATTTAAGCCCTGCTGTGAACTGTAATAACAATGATTTAATGTGTAAGTGTATTGATATTAAATGTCCAGTGAAGCATTGTTCCTTTGAATAAAGACATGGTATTGTCTGTGCTGAATTTCTTTGAACAGAGAAAAATGTCAGAGAGACGAAATGTTTCTTATTGGTTTCAAAAAGCTGCATAGCACATAATCCCCAGTCAAACACACATGGTTCTCATGAGAAGAACAAGGGGTTCCACTGGATGGATAGGAAGTGGGTAGGTGGCAACTTTGAAGGTTCCTCTGTAAATTGAGTGCTTAGTGAAGCTGAAAGAGTGTAATAAAACCACCACTGTCAGCCACCTCCACTCTAAGACCATCTCCACCATCAGAAAGGAAGTGACATCAGGATATGTTAGGGGAGAAATGAAAAAAAAAAAAAGCCTTGATTAGGGGCGGGGCTCCTGGAGCAGTAAGACACGTCCAGTCAGTGCTGCAGTGACAGAGCACTGCCTGCTCAACTACTACACACAATACACAGCCCATAAGCACACAGCACACACAACCCCATAGATGATATATTACTCACAAACAGTCCCTGCTCTACTCCCACCATGAGCCTCAGAACACCACAGCCTCACACACTCACACACATAAAGACACACAGCAGCGAGAAGTACATGAACATTCACGCACATGCAGATACAGACAGGGATACACACACTATGTGTCTGTTATACACACACAGCTTGATAAACCCTCTGATTAGACCAGAATCTGCTCTTTATAAAAGCACATAGTCAAAAACATAGCTGTAGGAATGCATGGACCTTGGAGTTAATGCTCACTGAGGGCTGTGATTGGAGGAAACCCTTAGTGATGGGAAAACCGGTTCTTTCCTCTGATTCGATTCTTTAACTCTCGAACATTAAATTGAACGAGTCCCGAACGAATCATTTCGTTCATTTGTACAGCAGATGGCGCTGAAGCCTGCACAATGCAGAACTCATACCGCCGACGTGTTTTCTCCAACTATAAATACTGTAGACAAGATGGTTTGCTTCAGGTGACAAAGTATAACACACAAAATGCCATAAGCTATTCAAGCCATTTGAAAACCCAGGAAAGCTAACACACACCACAATAATGTAACTTGTGTCCTGTATCCTCTCTGTTATCATTGTTTAACAGCACGGCAGTCTGGGTAACTGTCACGTGACAGTGAAAACAGACCAATCAGAGAGAAGTAATGCTGCTGGCGCAGAGCTCAGCCTGAGCCAGAGCTGTGAACCGATGAACGATGAACGAGAAAGACCCGGTCAGCCCGCGAGTCATGTGACAAAGGAACCAGTTGGACGAACGAGAACGAAGTACTGAGCTGTGAACGATGAACGAGAAAGACCCGGTCAGCCCGCGAGTCAGACTCGTGACAAATGAACGAGTTGGATGAACGAGAACAAGTACTGCTCTGCTCCACAGCCTGAGCAGACAGAGACCCTTTCGGCTGAGCAGTCGATCACATGACAGCTGGGGAGAGGACAGCGAATGTAAAACTAATTTTGACAATTAATGATACAATTAAAACAAAAAATAATAGTTGATGAGTTGCCTATGTTTACATGGTGCATTTATTGTGTCCAAAAAGTGACATTATTATTAGGGGCTCGTGGCATCGCATCGAGCCACTCACTACACTCCATTACATGGAGTGCAGTGAGTGGCTCGAGGCGAAGCCTCGAGCCACTATAGTTCTTCCGTTCGCGTCTTATAATTAGGGGCTCGTGGCATCGCATCGAGCCACTCACTACACTCCATTACATGGAGTGCAGTGAGTGGCTCGAGGCGAAGCCTCGAGCCACTATAGTTCTTCCGTTCGCGTCTTATAATTATTAGGGGCTCGTGGCATCGCATCGAGCCACTCACTACACTCCATTACATGGAGTGCAGTGAGTGGCTCGAGGCGAAGCCTCGAGCCACTATAGTTCTCCCGTTTCGTATTATAATTAGGGGCTCGAGGCTTCGCCTCGAGCCACTCACTGCACTCCATGTAATGGAGTGCAGTGAGTGTGAGTGTAGTGAGTGGCTCGATGCGAAGCCTCGAGCCACTATTGTTCTCCCGTGTGTCTCTTATTAGGGGCTCGTGGCATCGCATCGAGCCACTCACTACACTCCATTACATGGAGTGCAGTGAGTGGCTCGAGGCGAAGCCTCGAGCCACTATTGTTCTCCCGTGTGTCTCTTATAATAATAATTATTCATCTTCCGCCAAAAGTTTGGCGCGTAACTAGTCCCAGAGTTTTGAGAAAACCCACGCAAAAGTTACATCAAAACGTGCGTCCCGGCCGGGAATCGAGTGCTATGACTTTTATAAGCGATTCGTTAAAAATTCGCAGAAAAAATCGCAAAAGAGTGCGATTTTAAGGCCCATTGAAATGAATTGAAACCTGAGATTTTTCAAAAACACTTAGGAAAATTTCACCAAAAAACAGGAGTCTCCCATTGAAATGAATGGCGTAACCATGGCAACAAGGCCTCTGAGAGCCCAAAACTGCTTCTCAATGGGGAATTTACAGGGTTTCTGACTGGTTTCAACTGATTTCAACCAGTCAAACCTTCATATTCACTCTTCCTCTTCATCACCCATCGTCTTCATCACCAATACTCCTTTAGTGTGGAGTTTGCAGGTTCTCCTTTCACATTCAAAACTTAAATTGTTAATTACTCAGCCATTTTTCAACCGATTTTCATCATTCAAACTTTGAAATGTGTCATAAATTCAGCTCTTCATCATCACTCATCCTCTTCATCATCAATTTACCTTTAGTGTGGAGTTTGCAGGTTCTCCTTTCTCACCTACAACTTTAAACTTTAACTGTTTGGCCATTTCTCGACCAATTTTCACCGTTCAAATGTTGAAATTTGTCAAAAATTCAGCTCTTCATCATCACTCATCCTCTTCATCATCAATTTCCCTTTAGTGTGGAGTTTGCAGGTTCTCCTTTCCAATTTAAAACTTAAATTGTTAATAACTTGGCCATTTATTAACCAATTTTCACCATTCAAATGTTGAAATGTGTCAAAAATTCTGATCTTCATCATCACCCATCCTCTTCATCACAAATTTTCCTTTAGTGTGGAGTTTGCAGGTTCTCCTTTCCAACTTAAAACTTAAATTGTTAATAACTTGGCCATTTATTAACCAATTTTCACCATTCAAACTTTGAAATGTGTCAAAAATTCTGCTCTTCATCATCAACCATCCTCTTCATCACAAATTCACCTTCAGTGTGGAGTTTGCAGGTTCTCATTTCTCACCTACAACTTTAAACTTTAACTGTTTGGCCATTTCTCAACCAATTTTCACCATTCAAATGTTGAAATGTGTCAAAAATTCAGCTCTTCATCATCAACCATCCTCTTCATCATCAATTTTCCTTTAGTGTGGAGTTTGCAGGTTCTCCTTTCACCATTAAAACTTAAATTGTTAATTACTCAGCCATTTTTCAACGGATTTTCATCATTCAAACTTTGAAATGTGTCATAAATTCAGATCTTCATCATCACTCATCCTTTTCATCATCAATTTGACTTTAGTGTGGAGTTTGCAGGTTCTCCTTTCACAAATAAAACTTAAATTGTTAATTACTCAGCCATTTATTAACCAATTTTCACCATTCAAATGTTGAAATGTGTCAAAAATTCAGCTCTGCATCATCACTCATCCTCTCCATCATGAAATTTCCTTTAGTGTGGAGTTTGCAGGTTCTCTTTTCCAACTTAAAACTTAAATTGTTAATAACTTGGCCATTTATTAACCAATTTTCACCATTCAAATGTTGAAATGTGTCAAAAATTCAGATCTTCATCATCACTCATCCACTTCATCATCAATTTTCCTTTAGTGTGGAGTTTGCAGGTTCTCCTTTCACCATTAAAACATAAATTGTTAATTACTCAGCCATTTTTCAACGGATTTTCATCATTCAAACTTTGAAATGTGTCATAAATTCAGATCTTCATCATCACTCATCCTTTTCATCATCAATTTGACTTTAGTGTGGAGTTTGCAGGTTCTCCTTTCACAAATAAAACTTAAATTGTTAATTACTCAGCCATTTATTAACCAATTTTCACCATTCAAACTTTGAAATGTGTCAAAAATTCTGCTCTTCATCATCCCCCATCCTCTTCATCACTAATTCTCCTTTAGTGTGGGGTTTGCAGGTTCTCATTCAGACTCAGAACTTAGTTCTTTCACAGTTCAGCCATTTTCCAACGGATTTCCACCATTCAAACTTTGACATGTTCAGCTTTTTGTTCACTTTCAGCTCATACTGGGATTTTTAAACACACTACTGTGTGAACTGGACTTCTAACTGGTTTCACTGGTTTTCCCCTTCAAACTAGGATTTTGACACATACTGCTGTCTAAACTGAACTTCTAACTGGTTACACTGCTTTTTCCCTTCATACTGGGGTTTGTACACATACTACTGTATAAACTGGACTTATAACTGGTGATACTGGTTATACTGGGTTTAATGGTTTTACTGTTTACTGGGCTAATGTTAATGGTAGTGTAATGCTAATGCTAGGTTATTGCTAATACTAGGTTAATGTTAATGCTAGTTTAATGCTAATGCTAGGTTAATGCTAATGTTAGGACAATGCTAAAGCTAGCACAATACTAATGCTAGCGCAATGCTAATGCCAGCACAGTGCTAATGCTAGTGCAATGCTAATGCTAGCACAATGCCAGCGCAATGCTAATGCTAGCGCAATGCTAATGCTAGCGCAATGCTAATGCTAGCGCAATGCTAATGCTAGCGCAATGCTAATGCTAGCGCAATGCTAATGCTAGCGCAATATCAGCGCAATGCTAATGCTAGCGCAATGCTAATGCTAGCGCAATGCTAATGCTAGCGCATTGCTAATGCTAGCGCATTGCTAATGCTAGCACAATGCTAACGTAATGCTAATGCTAGCGCAATGCTAATGCTAGCACAATGCTAACGTAACGCTAATGCTAGCGCAATGCTAATGCTAGCACAATGCTAACGCTAGCGCAATGCTAACGCTAGCGCAATGCTAATGCTAGCGCAATGCTAACGCTAGCGCAAAGCTAACGCTAGCGCAATGCTAACGTTAGCGCTATGCTAACGTTAGCGCTATGCTAACGCTAGCGCTATGCTAACGCTAGCGCAATGCTATCTCTAGCGCAATGCTAACGTTAGCGCAATGCTAACGTGAGCGCTATGCTTACGTTAGCGCAATGCTAACGTTAGCGCAATGCTAACGTTAGCGTAATGCTAACGCTAGCGCAATGCTAACGCTAGCGCAATGCTAACGTTAGCGCTATGCTAACGTTAGCGCTATGCTAACGCTAGCGCTATGCTAACGCTAGCGCAATGCTATCTCTAGCGCAATGCTAACGTTAGCGCAATGCTAACGTGAGCGCTATGCTTACGTTAGCGCAATGCTAACGTTAGCGCAATGCTAACGTTAGCGTAATGCTAACGCTAGCGCAATGCTAACGCTAGCGCAATGCTAACGTGAGCGCTATGCTAACGTTAGCGCAATGCTAATTTTAGCGCAATGCTAATGCTAGCGCAATGCTAATGCTAGCGCAATGCCAATGCTAGCGCAATGCTAATGCTAGTGCAATGCTAATGCTAGTGCAATGTTAATGCTAACGCAATGCTAACGCAATGCTAATGCTAGCGCAATGTAAATGCTAGCGCAATGCTAATGCTAGCGCAATGCTAACGCTAATGCAATGCTAAACACATAAAACTTAAAACTGTAACTGTTTGACCAATTTTGAATGAATTTCCACCTTTCGAACCGGCAACCGCCCACGAGCCCCTCCCACGATTTCCGCGGAAATTGTCTAGTAATAATAATTATTCATCTTCCGCCAAAAGTTTGGCGCGTAACTAGTCCCAGAGTTTTGAGAAAACCCACGCAAAAGTTACATCAAAACGTGCGTCCCGGCCGGGAATCGAGTGCTATGACTTTTATAAGCGATTCGTTAAAAATTCGCAGAAAAAATCGCAAAAGAGTGCGATTTTAAGGCCCATTGAAATGAATTGAAACCTGAGATTTTTCAAAAACACTTAGGAAAATTTCACCAAAAAACAGGAGTCTCCCATTGAAATGAATGGCGTAACCATGGCAACAAGGCCTCTGAGAGCCCAAAACTGCTTCTCAATGGGGAATTTACAGGGTTTCTGACTGGTTTCAACTGATTTCAACCAGTCAAACCTTCATATTCACTCTTCCTCTTCATCACCCATCGTCTTCATCACCAATACTCCTTTAGTGTGGAGTTTGCAGGTTCTCCTTTCACATTCAAAACTTAAATTGTTAATTACTCAGCCATTTTTCAACCGATTTTCATCATTCAAACTTTGAAATGTGTCATAAATTCAGCTCTTCATCATCACTCATCCTCTTCATCATCAATTTACCTTTAGTGTGGAGTTTGCAGGTTCTCCTTTCTCACCTACAACTTTAAACTTTAACTGTTTGGCCATTTCTCGACCAATTTTCACCGTTCAAATGTTGAAATTTGTCAAAAATTCAGCTCTTCATCATCACTCATCCTCTTCATCATCAATTTCCCTTTAGTGTGGAGTTTGCAGGTTCTCCTTTCCAATTTAAAACTTAAATTGTTAATAACTTGGCCATTTATTAACCAATTTTCACCATTCAAATGTTGAAATGTGTCAAAAATTCTGATCTTCATCATCACCCATCCTCTTCATCACAAATTTTCCTTTAGTGTGGAGTTTGCAGGTTCTCCTTTCCAACTTAAAACTTAAATTGTTAATAACTTGGCCATTTATTAACCAATTTTCACCATTCAAACTTTGAAATGTGTCAAAAATTCTGCTCTTCATCATCAACCATCCTCTTCATCACAAATTCACCTTCAGTGTGGAGTTTGCAGGTTCTCATTTCTCACCTACAACTTTAAACTTTAACTGTTTGGCCATTTCTCAACCAATTTTCACCATTCAAATGTTGAAATGTGTCAAAAATTCAGCTCTTCATCATCAACCATCCTCTTCATCATCAATTTTCCTTTAGTGTGGAGTTTGCAGGTTCTCCTTTCACCATTAAAACTTAAATGATTATTTACTCAGCCATTTTTCAACCAATTTCCACCATTTAAACTTTGAAATGTGTCATAAATTCAGCTCTTCATCATCAATCATCCTCTTCATCATCAATTTTACTTTAGTGTGGAGTTTGCAGGTTCTCCTTTCACCATTAAAACTTAAATTGTTAATTACTCAGCCATTTTTCAACGGATTTTCATCATTCAAACTTTGAAATGTGTCATAAATTCAGATCTTCATCATCACTCATCCTTTTCATCATCAATTTGACTTTAGTGTGGAGTTTGCAGGTTCTCCTTTCACAAATAAAACTTAAATTGTTAATTACTCAGCCATTTATTAACCAATTTTCACCATTCAAATGTTGAAATGTGTCAAAAATTCAGCTCTGCATCATCACTCATCCTCTCCATCATGAAATTTCCTTTAGTGTGGAGTTTGCAGGTTCTCTTTTCCAACTTAAAACTTAAATTGTTAATAACTTGGCCATTTATTAACCAATTTTCACCATTCAAATGTTGAAATGTGTCAAAAATTCAGATCTTCATCATCACTCATCCACTTCATCATCAATTTTCCTTTAGTGTGGAGTTTGCAGGTTCTCCTTTCACCATTAAAACATAAATTGTTAATTACTCAGCCATTTTTCAACGGATTTTCATCATTCAAACTTTGAAATGTGTCATAAATTCAGATCTTCATCATCACTCATCCTTTTCATCATCAATTTGACTTTAGTGTGGAGTTTGCAGGTTCTCCTTTCACAAATAAAACTTAAATTGTTAATTACTCAGCCATTTATTAACCAATTTTCACCATTCAAACTTTGAAATGTGTCAAAAATTCTGCTCTTCATCATCCCCCATCCTCTTCATCACTAATTCTCCTTTAGTGTGGGGTTTGCAGGTTCTCATTCAGACTCAGAACTTAGTTCTTTCACAGTTCAGCCATTTTCCAACGGATTTCCACCATTCAAACTTTGACATGTTCAGCTTTTTGTTCACTTTCAGCTCATACTGGGATTTTTAAACACACTACTGTGTGAACTGGACTTCTAACTGGTTTCACTGGTTTTCCCCTTCAAACTAGGATTTTGACACATACTGCTGTCTAAACTGAACTTCTAACTGGTTACACTGCTTTTTCCCTTCATACTGGGGTTTGTACACATACTACTGTATAAACTGGACTTATAACTGGTGATACTGGTTATACTGGGTTTAATGGTTTTACTGTTTACTGGGCTAATGTTAATGGTAGTGTAATGCTAATGCTAGGTTATTGCTAATACTAGGTTAATGTTAATGCTAGTTTAATGCTAATGCTAGGTTAATGCTAATGTTAGGACAATGCTAAAGCTAGCACAATACTAATGCTAGCGCAATGCTAATGCCAGCACAGTGCTAATGCTAGTGCAATGCTAATGCTAGCACAATGCCAGCGCAATGCTAATGCTAGCGCAATGCTAATGCTAGCGCAATGCTAATGCTAGCGCAATGCTAATGCTAGCGCAATGCTAATGCTAGCGCAATGCTAATGCTAGCGCAATATCAGCGCAATGCTAATGCTAGCGCAATGCTAATGCTAGCGCAATGCTAATGCTAGCGCATTGCTAATGCTAGCACAATGCTAACGTAATGCTAATGCTAGCGCAATGCTAATGCTAGCACAATGCTAACGTAACGCTAATGCTAGCGCAATGCTAATGCTAGCACAATGCTAACGCTAGCGCAATGCTAACGCTAGCGCAATGCTAATGCTAGCGCAATGCTAACGCTAGCGCAAAGCTAACGCTAGCGCAATGCTAACGTTAGCGCTATGCTAACGTTAGCGCTATGCTAACGCTAGCGCTATGCTAACGCTAGCGCAATGCTATCTCTAGCGCAATGCTAACGTTAGCGCAATGCTAACGTGAGCGCTATGCTTACGTTAGCGCAATGCTAACGTTAGCGCAATGCTAACGTTAGCGTAATGCTAACGCTAGCGCAATGCTAACGCTAGCGCAATGCTAACGTTAGCGCTATGCTAACGTTAGCGCTATGCTAACGCTAGCGCTATGCTAACGCTAGCGCAATGCTATCTCTAGCGCAATGCTAACGTTAGCGCAATGCTAACGTGAGCGCTATGCTTACGTTAGCGCAATGCTAACGTTAGCGCAATGCTAACGTTAGCGTAATGCTAACGCTAGCGCAATGCTAACGCTAGCGCAATGCTAACGTGAGCGCTATGCTAACGTTAGCGCAATGCTAATTTTAGCGCAATGCTAATGCTAGCGCAATGCTAATGCTAGCGCAATGCCAATGCTAGCGCAATGCTAATGCTAGTGCAATGCTAATGCTAGTGCAATGTTAATGCTAACGCAATGCTAACGCAATGCTAATGCTAGCGCAATGTAAATGCTAGCGCAATGCTAATGCTAGCGCAATGCTAACGCTAATGCAATGCTAAACACATAAAACTTAAAACTGTAACTGTTTGACCAATTTTGAATGAATTTCCACCTTTCGAACCGGCAACCGCCCACGAGCCCCTCCCACGATTTCCGCGGAAATTGTCTAGTAATAATTATTCATCTTCCGCCAAAAGTTTGGCGCGTAACTAGTCCCAGAGTTTTGAGAAAACCCACGCAAAAGTTACATCAAAACGTGCGTCCCGGTCGGGAATCGAGTGCTATGACTTTTATAAGCGATTCGTTAAAAATTCGCAGATAAAATCGCAAAAAAGTGCGATTTTAAGGCCCATTGAAATGAATTGAAACCTGAGATTTTTCAAAAACACTTAGGAAAATTTCACCAAAAAACAGGAGTCTCCCATTGAAATGAATGGGGTAACCATGGCAACAAGGCCTCTGAGAGCCCAAAACTGCTTCTCAATGGGGAATTTACAGGGTTTCTGACTGGTTTCAACTGATTTCAACCAGTCAAACCTTCATATTCACTCTTCCTCTTCATCACCCATCGTCTTCATCACCAATACTCCTTTAGTGTGGAGTTTGCAGGTTCTCCTTTCACCATTAAAACTTAAATTGTTAATAACTTGGCCATTTATTAACCAATTTTCACCATTCAAATGTTGAAATGTGTCAAAAATTCAGATCTTCATCATCACCCATCCTCTTCATCACAAATTCACCTTCAGTGTGGAGTTTGCAGGTTCTCCTTTCCAACTTAAAACTTAAATTGTTAATAACTTGCCCATTTATTAACCAATTTCCACCATTTAAACTTTGAAATATGTCAAAAATTCAACTTTTCATCATCACCCTTCCTCTTCATCATAAAATTTCCTTTAGTGTGGAGTTTGCAGGTTCTCTTTTCCAACTTAAAACTTAAATTGTTAATAACTTGGCCATTTATTAACCAATTTTCACCATTCAAATGTTGAAATGTGTCAAAAAATCAGCTCTTCATTATCACCCTTCCTCTTCATCATCAATTTTCCTTTAGTGTGGAGTTTGCAGGTTCTCCTTTCACCATTAAAACTTAAATTGTTAATAACTTGGCCATTTAATAACCAATTTCCACCATTTAAACTTTGAAATGTGTCAAAAATTCTGCTCTTCATCATCAACCAACCTCTTCATCACAAATTCAACTTTAGTGTGGAGTTTGCAGGTTCTCCTTTCTAATTTAAAACTTAAATTGTTAATAACTTGGCCATTTATTAACCAATTTTCACCATTCAAATGTTGAAATGTGTCAAAAATTCAGATCTTCATCATCACCCATCCTCTTCATCACAAATTCACCTTCAGTGTGGAGTTTGCAGGTTCTCCTTTCACCATTAAAACTTAAATTGTTGATTACTCAGCCATTTTTCAACCAATTTTCACCATTCAAATGTTGAAATGTGTCAAAAATTCAGCTCTTCATCATCACTCATCCTCTTCATCATCAATTTTACTTTAGTGTGGAGTTTGCAGGTTCTCCTTTCCAACTTAAAACTTAAATTGTTAATAACTTGGCCATTTATTAACCAATTTTCACCATTTAAACTTTGAAATGTGTCATAAATTCAGCTCTTCATCATCACTCATCCTCTTCATCATCAATTTACTTTAGTGTGGAGTTTGCAGGTTCTCCTTTCCAACTTAAAACTTAAATTGTTAATAACTTGGCCATTTATTAACCAATTTTCACCATTCAAATGTTGAAATGTGTCAAAAAATCAGATCTTCATCATCAACCATCCTCTTCATCACAAATTCACCTTCAGTGTGGAGTTTGCAGGTTCTCCTTTCTCACCTACAACTTTAAACTTTAACTGTTTGGCCATTTCTCAACCAATTTTCACCGTTCAAACTTTGAATTGTGTCAAAAATACACCTCTTCATCATCACTCATCCTCTTCATCATCAATTTTACTTTAGTGTGGAGTTTGCAGGTTCTCCTTTCACATTCAAAACTTAAATTGTTAATTACTCAGCCATTTTTCAACCAATTTTCATCATTCAAACTTTGAAATGTGTCAAAAATTCAGCTCTTTATCATCACCCATCCTCTTCATCACCAATTTTCCTTTAGTGTGGAGTTTGCAGGTTCTCCTCTCCAACTTAAAACTTAAATTGTTAATAACTTGGCCATTTATTAAACAATTTTCACCATTCAAATGTTGAAATGTGTCAAAAATTCAGATCTTCATCATCACTCATCCTCTTCATCATCAATTTTACTTTAGTGTGGAGTTTGCAGGTTCTCCTTTCACCATTAAATCTTAATTTGGTCATTACTCAGCCATTTTTCAACCCATTTCCACCATTTAAACTTTGAAATGTGTCAAAAATTCAGATCTTCATCATCACTCATCCTCTTCATCATGAATTTTTCTTTAGTGTGGAGTTTGCAGGTTCTCATTCAGACTCAGAACTTAGTTCTTTCACAGCTCAGCCATTTTCCAACGGATTTCCACCATTCAAACTTTGACATGTTCAGCTGTTTGTTCACTTCCAGCTCATACTGGGATTTTTAAACACACTACTGTGTGAACTGGACTTCTAACTGGTTTAACTGGTTTTCCCCTTCACACTGGGATTTATACACATACTGCTGTCTAAACTGGACTTCTAACTGGTTACACTGCTTTTTCCCTTCATACTGGGGTTTGTACACATACTACTGTATAAACTGGACTTCTAACTGGTGGTACGGGTTTTACTGGGTTAACTGGTTTTACTGTTTACTGGGCTATTGTTAATGATAGTGTAATGCTATTGCTAGGGTAATGGTAATACAAGGCTATTGCTAATGTTAGGCTATTGCTAATGCTAGGCTATTGCTAATACTAGGCTATTGCTAATGCTAGGCTATTGCTAATACTAGGCTAAGGCTAATGCTAGGACAATGCTAAAGCTAGCACAATACTAATGCTAGCGCAATGCTAATGCCAGCGCAATGCTAATGCTAGAGCAATACTAATGCTAGCGCAATGCTAATAGTAGCACAATGCTAATGCTAGCGCAATGCTAATGCTAGCGCAATGCTAACACAATGCCAATGCTAGCGCAATGCTAATGCTAGCGCAATGCTAACGCTAGCGCAATACTAATGCTAGCGTAATGGTAATGCTAGCGCAATGCTAGCACAATGCCAATGCTAGCGAAATACCAATGCTAGCGCAATGCTAATGCTAGCGCAATGCTAACGCTAGCGCAATGCTAATGCTAGGTTAATGCTAATGCTAGGACAATGCTAAAGCTAGCACAATATTAATGCTAGCACAATGCTAATGCCAGCGCAATGCTAATGCTAGCGCAATGCTATTGGTAGCGTAATGCTAATGCTAGCGCAATGCTAGCACAATGCCAATGCTAGCGCAATGCCAATGCTAGCGCAATGCTAATGCTAGCGCAATGCTAATGCTAATGCTAGCGCAATGCTAATGCTAGCACAATGCTAATGCTAGCGCAATGCTAATGCTAGCGCAATGCTAATGCTAGCGCAATGCTAACGTTAGCGCAATGCTAATGCTAGCGCAATGCTAACGTTAGCGCAATGCTAGTGCTAGCGCAATGCTAACGTTAGCGCAATGCTAATGCTAGGTTAATGCTAATGCTAGGTTAATGCTAATGCTAGCACAATGTCAATGTTAGCGCAAAGCTAATGATAGCGCAATGCTAACGCTAGCGCAATGCTAATGCTAGCGCAGTGCTAATGCTAATGCTAGCACAATGCTAATGCTAGCGCAATGCTAATGCTAGCGCAATGCTAACGTTAGCGCAATGCTAATGCTAGCGCAATGCTAACGTTAGCGCAATGCTAACGTTAGCGCAATGCTAACAATAGCGCTATGCTAACATTAGCACAATGCTAATGCTAGCGCAATGCTAACATTAACGCAATGCTAATGCTAGCTCAATGCTAATGTTAGCGCAATGCTAATGCTAGCATAATGCTAATGCTAGCACAATGCTAATGCTAATGCTAAAGCAATGCTAAACACCTAAAACTTAAAACTATAACTGTTTGGCCATTTTTGAATGGATTTCCACCTTTCGAACCGGCAACCGCCCACGAGCCCCTCCCACGATTTCCGCGGAAATTGTCTAGTTATAATTTTTCATCTTCCGCCAAAAGTTTGGCGCGTAACTAGTCCCAGAGTTTTGAGAAAACCCACACAAAAGTTACATCAAAACGTGCGTCCCGGCCGGGAATCGAGTGCTATGACTTTTATAAGCGATTCGTTAAAAAATCGCAGAAAAAATCGCAAAAAAGTGCGATTTTAAGGCCCATTGAAATGAATTGAAACCTGAGATTTTTCAAAAACACTTAGGAAAATTTCACCAAAAAACAGGAGTCTCCCATTGAAATGAATGGGGTAACCATGGCAACAAGGTCTCTGACAGCCCAAAACTGCTTCTCAATGGGGAATTTACAGGGTTTCTGACTGGTTTCAACTAATTTCAACCAGTCAAACCTTCATATTCACTCTTCCTCTTCATCACCCATCGTCTTCATCACCAATACTCCTTAAGTGTGGAGTTTGCAGGTTCTCCTTTCACATTCAAAACTTAAATTGTTAATAACTTGGCCATTTATTAACCAATTTTCACCATTCAAATGTTGAAATGTGTCAAAAATTCAGATCTTCATCATCACTCATCCTCTTCATCACAAATTCACCTTCAGTGTGGAGTTTGCAGGTTCTCCTTTCACCATTAAAACTTAAATTGTTGATTACTCAGCCATTTTTCAACCAATTTTCACCATTCAAATGTTGAAATTCGTCAAAAATTCAGCTCTTCATCATCACTCATCCTCTTCATCATCAATTTCCTTTTAGTGTGGAGTTTGCAGGTTCTCCTTTCACCATTAAAACTTAATTTGTTAATTACTCAGCCATTTTTCAACCGATTTCCACCATTTAAACTTTGAAATGTGTCATAAATTCAGCTCTTCATCATCACTCATCCTCTTCATCATCAATTTCCCTTTAGTGTGGAGTTTGCAGGTTCTCCTTTCACCATTAAAACTTAATTTGTTAATTACTCAGCCATTTTTCAACCGATTTCCACCATTTAAACTTTGAAATGTGTCATAAATTCAGCTCTTCATCATCACTCATCCTCTTCATCATCAATTTTCCTTTAGTGTGGAGTTTGCAGGTTCTCATTTCTCACCTACAACTTTAAACTTTAACTGTTTGGCCATTTCTCGACCAATTTTCACCGTTCAAATGTTGAAATTTGTCAAAAATTCAGCTCTTCATCATCACTCATCCTTTTCATCATCAATTTGACTTTAGTGTGGAGTTTGCAGGTTCTCCTTTCACAAATAAAACTTAAATTGTTAATTACTCAGCCATTTATTAACCAATTTTCACCATTCAAACTTTGAAATGTGTCAAAAATTCTGCTCTTCATCATCCCCCATCCTCTTCATCACTAATTCTCCTTCAGTGTGGAGTTTGCAGGTTCTCATTTCTCACCTACAACTTTAAACTTTAACTGTTTGGCCATTTATTAACCAATTTTCACCATTCAAACTTTGAATTGTGTCAAAAATTCACCTCTTCATCATCCCCCATCCTCTTCATCACTAATTCTCCTTCAGTGTGGGGTTTGCAGGTTCTCATTCAGACTCACAAATTAGTTCTTTCACAGCTCAGCCATTTTCCAACGGATTTCCACCATTCAAACTTTGACATGTTCAGCTGTTTGTTCACTTTCAGCTCATACTGGGATTTTTAAACACACTACTGTGTGAACTGGACTTCTAACTGGTTTCACTGGTTTTCCCCTTCAAACTGGGATTTTGACACATACTGCTGTTTAAACTGAACTTCTAACTGGTTACACTGCTTTTTCCCTTCATACTGGGGTTTGTACACATACTACTGTATAAACTGGACTTATAACTGGTGATACTGGTTATGCTGGGTTTAATGGTTTTACTGTTTACTGGGCTAATGTTAATGGTAGTGTAATGCTAATGCTAGGTTATTGCTAATACTAGGTTAATGTTAATGCTAGGTTAATGCTAATGCTAGGTTAATGCTAATGTTAGGACAATGCTAAAGCTAGCACAATACTAATGCTAGCGCAATGCTAATGCAAGCACAGTGCTAATGCTAGTGCAATGCTAATGCTAGCACAATGCCAGCGCAATGCTAATGCTAGCGCAATGCTAATGCTAGCGCAATATCAGCGCAATGCTAATGCTAGCGCAATGCTAATGCTAGCGCATTGCTAATGCTAGCACAATGCTAACGTAATGCTAATGCTAGCGCAATGCTAATGCTAGCACAATGCTAACGTAACGCTAATGCTAGCGCAATGCTAGCGCAATGCTAATGCTAGCGCAATGCTAACACTAGCGCAATGCTAACGCTAGTGCAATGCCAATGCTAGCGCAATGCTAATGCTAGTGCAATGCTAATGCTAGTGCAATGTTAATGCTAGCGCAATGCTAACGTAATGCTAATGCTAGCGCAATGCTAATGCTAGCACAATGCTAACGTAACGCTAATGCTAGCGCAATGCTAGCGCAATGCTAACGCTAGCGCAATGCTAATGCTAGCGCAATGCTAATGCTAGCGCAATGCCAATGCTAGCGCAATGCTAATGCTAGTGCAATGCTAATGCTAGTGCAATGTTAATGCTAGCGCAATGCTAACGCAATGCTAATGCTAGCGCAATGCTAATGCTAGCGCAATGCTAATGCTAGCGCAATGCTAATGCTAGCACAATGCTAACGTAATGCTAATGCTAGCGCAATGCTAATGCTAGCACAATGCTAACGTAATGCTAATGCTAGCACAATGCTAATGCTAGCGCAATGCTAACGTTAGCGCAAAGCTAACATTGGCGCAATGCTAACGTTAGCACAATGTTAACGTTTGCGCTATGCTAACATTAGCGCAATGCTAACGTTAGCGTAATGCTAATGCTAGCGCAATGCTAACGTTAGCGTAATGCTAATGCTAGCAAAATGCTAACGTTAGCACAATGCTAACGTGAGCGCTATGCTAATGCTAGCGCAATGCTAACGTTAGCGCAATGCTAACATTAGCGCAATGCTAACGCTAGCGCAATGCTAACGCTAGCGCAATGCTAACGCTAGCGCAATGCTAACGTTAGCGCAATGCTAACGTTAGCGCAATGTTAATGTTAGCGCAATGTTAATGTTAGCGCAATGCTAATGTTAGCGCAATGCTAATTTTAGCGCAATGTTAATGCTAGCGCAATGCTAATGCTAGCGCAATGCCAATGCTAGCGCAATGCTAATGCTAGTGCAATGCTAATGCTAGCGCAATACTAACGCTAGTGCAATGCTAAACACATAAAACTTTAAACTGTAACTGTTTGGCCATTTTTGAACTTTTCGAACCGGCAACCGCCCACGAGCCCCTCCCACGATTTCCGCGGAAATTGTCTAGTTATTACTATTATTGTTATTTTTATTGTGTTTGTTGTTATCATTGTTATGTTTGATTATTTTGTGGCAGAGTATAACACAATAAATATGCTGATATAATTTTCGAAAATATTTATTTTTAAAGAGACTTATATATAAAACACACTTTACATTATATACACAACACTACACACATCTAAGAGACAAAAATAAAGTTAAATAGAAAAAGTTAAAGAATAAAATTAAATAAAAACCAAACCAACAATATTGCACAATTAAAAGTGACACATGTGTATTATATACACAACATACACATCTAAGAGTAAGAGACATAAAGTTAAATAGAAAAAGTTAAATAAGAATAAAATTAAATAAAAACCAAACCAAACCAACAATATTGCACAATTAAAAGTGACACATGTATATTACATACACAACACTATACACATCTAAGAGACATAAATAAAGTTAAATAGAAAAAGTTAAATAAGAATAAAATTAAATAAAAACCAAACCAAACCAAACCAACAATATTGCACAATTAAAAGTGACACATGTATATTACATACACAACACTATACACATCTAAGAGACATAAATAAAGTTAAATAGAAAAAGTTAAATAAGAATAAAATTAAATAAAAACCAAACCAAACCAAACCAACAATATTGCACAATTAAAAGTGACACATGTATATTAAAGGCCAGCTTTAAGGCAAGTTGGCATTTAGAAACACAAGCTGGCGGACCTTGGAGGGGCTGAGCCTGTTCCGTCTGTCTGTGATTATCTGCCCAGTCTTTGAGAAAACTCTCTCAGAGGGCACAGATGTGGCCACAATGCACAGTCTAGTTTTCATCACCTCACACAGAGTTTTGAATACGGGCGAGCACATCCTCCACCATGCCAGAGGATCTGATGAGCGGGATAGGAGTGGCTCTGCCAAGTAGGCCCGCATCTCCATCATGGCAGCAGTTGAGGTGCTCGATGTGGCAGAATCTGAGGAAGTGGAAGCCCTGGTGCTTGCAACCCTCTCATCGAAGTCTTCCCAAAACATGGCCCCTGTGCTGGCAGCCACAGAGGGATTTTGAGACTCCTCCTCCTCACTGTGACTGGGGTGGTTGTGTGCTGCAGCAGCTGTGATTCTCTTCACAGTGTCCTCTGCAGCCTTGCTGTTAACAAAAGCTTGCTTTTTGAACCTTGGGTCCAAACAAGTTGCATCAGCAAGCTTCTCAATGTGCTCCACCTTGCTGAACCTCTTCTGCATTTCAGACATCAGGCTGTCCACCAGTTTTTTAATAGGTTCATGGACTGACGGGCTTCTTTGATGGCGAGCAACAATCCTCTGAAGACCTCTTGCCATCAGAATCACTTTGGAGGCAGTCACAAACCTACAGACAGAGTTCAATTATTCATATTTTGTTCTCAAAAGCAGTTATAACAGTGTACTATCACAGATCAATGTCATGTGTCTTTGTTAACAGTAAGGATACAGTTAAAATCCATCACTAACTATATATATATTTTTAAATATGAAGTTTGTGCTTATTAAAAGTGAGTTAGTTTAATATAAATGAATTACTTTAACTACATACCTCTCAGCGCTCACTTCAACGGTGACCTCCTCAAAAGGTTTGAGGATGTCCGCTGTTTCCTGAGCAATTTCCCATTCCTCTGTGGACAGTGTGGATAGGGGTGCATTGATAAGTGCCAGGGTGGAGATGACTGGATCCTTGACATCAATGAACCTTTTCACCATATAAAATGTGGAATTCCACCTTGTAACCACATCCTGCTTCAAGCGCAGCTGCTCCTGGCCCATCTGTTGCTGTGTGGCCTTCAGCTTGTCTGAAGCAACTGTGCTTCTGTGGAAGTATTCCACCACAGCTTTTATTTTATGAACTGTACCCTGAACCTCTCTAAGTGCAGCTCTCACAACAAGATTTAAAACATGAGCAAAGCATGGTATGTGGTCCCAGTGCAGGTGGTCTCTCAGGGCTGCCACAATGTTGCTGGCATTGTCTGTGACACAAGCTACAACTTTGTCACTGACACCCCATTCATCTGCAACTCTCTTCAACTCACTTGCCAGGTGAGCAGAAGTGTGTCTGTCTGTCAAGACAAAACAGTCCAGGAGATGGGATGTCATTGCAAAATCCTGTACATAGTGGCAGGTCACAGACATGTAGCTTGTGGTTGTTACAGATGTCCAGCAGTCAGTTGTGAGGCATACAGCAGGAGCATTCTTGATTTTCTCCAACAACTCAGCTCTTATCTTTCCATACATCTTTGGCAGTAGAGTTTGAGAAAGTGTTTTCCTGCTTGGCAGAGTGTATGAAGGGTCCAGGGTCTTTGTGAATTCTTTGAAGCCTTTGTCCTCAACGATGGAGAATGGTTGATAGTCAGAAGCTATCATTTTAACCAGTGCTTCATCCAGTTTGCTCTGCCTGAGTGGATCCATTGGCCTTGTAATGTAAGTGCCCATATGTGTTTGTTGTGGCCTCCGTGGTCTAACTGCTGTTTGGGTGGTGGTGGTGGGTGCTGCTGGTGTACTGGATATTGCAGAAGCTGTAGCCAGTGTTGCAGCAGCAGTGATTTGAGGTCCAGATAAAGTGCTACTGGTGGAGATATTTGCAGCTGCTGCAGTGGCTCCATCGTCACTCTCCCCCCTCACTTGTGCTAACTGCACAGTTGGATGTGCCGTTTTAAGGTGTCTTCTCAAATTTGAAGTGCTTCCTCCTTGGGTTGATAAAATCCTTTTGCAAATATTGCATTTGGATTTAGTGGCTGAAACCTCACTGAAATGGTTCCAAATGTCACTCCTTTTCCTTCCACTCATTTTTCTGACCTGCTCAGACCCCTGTTGTTTGTGTTCTGATTTTACCTGGCACTTAATGTAAATGTAGGTGATGGGTGGGGGGATGGGTAACTGCCCATCATGGAGCCTTGAATGACAGTAGCGCTCAATTTGTGGCCCAGAATCACGTCACTCCTAGTAGTTCACTCTGTGCGACATTAAAATGTGACGAGGTGAAAAAAGCTATATCATTAGAGTCAAACAATTGCCACTTTGCACACAATTTCATGCCAAACCCCATTTAGCTCAGGTAGTAGAAAAATGTATAAATAATTACGCCAACTTGTGACGTGAATTAGTTTCGCACAGTGGGAGTGGATGCGACACCGGCATGTGCCGTGACTATAACCGAGTGAACCCCCTGTTGCGCTGTGTGAAAGTGTGTACGACTAATTATGCTCTCAAGTGCTCTTAAACCAGTATGCAAATTTGGGCTATGTGAGCTGCTGATCAGAGGCTCTAAAGTTAACATTTAGTGAGAATTTGTGGTGCGTTTCCACCTCCTTTTCTCATCCGATGCAAACCCGTTATGTAGGCTATCAGACTGACAGCGATACTGCAGCAGCAGACGAGCAGAGCAATACACAGATTAATATAGCGCAGGTAGACTTATATAAAAAATAAAAAAATCTCATGAAATTGTGACTTTTTCTCCGGACATGTCACAGAACACAGACGTGTGCAGAAAGTTTTGAACATGAGCAAAAGCAGAGTGGGTAACCGGAGCTATTAAGTGCAGCCTAGATGTTTAACGTAATTAAAATTATATTATTCAAATAAAAAAGGTTAAAAGAACCGGAGACCGCTGATTAGTTATGATTTCATGAATGAATAACGTATTGTGGTATTTTACTATTGTGTGGCAAATAACACAAAGTTAACACGTTGATATAATTTTCGAAAGTATTTATTTACAAACACATTCATTATATAGGCTATACAATAACACAACAAGGACTGAAGACCACTATAATTATGATTTCGTGAATAAATAATCTATATCGGGTGTCACATGACAAATAAACTGTAGATATCAGACATCAATCATTTCCTTGTTCAGCTCTCAGTCAACAGCCCCCCAGCCCCGTAGCTGTCTGAGCCACAGCTGTCACGTGACGAATGAACGAAAGAGCAATCCGTCATGATCCGTATGAACGAATCGTGAACGAACCGAACGAACTGCAGTGCTTGCTGCTCACAGACAGCCTGTCTGTCACGTGACTAAAGAACTGGGACCTGAGAATGGATCCAGCTGAGTGAGTGGTGAACGAATCATTTCTGTTTCCTGTCTGCTGCTGACTGAGCTCATGCAGCTGCTGCCATGTGGCGAGAGAAGGTACTGCATGAAAATGAACGAATCGCTCCCTGAGAAGACTCGTTACTCCCGAGTCATATAAAAGATTAGTTCATTTTGAACGAATCGTTCACGAACGATACAACACTAGAAACCCTCCTCCCAGCTTTTATAGAAGGGGTGGGGCCAACAGTGAAAGTTGGTGACACACGATAATCCGTCTTAGCTAATAGCAAAAATCAATTGTCATAGCCAGCATTCAACCCTTTTAGGGCAGTGACTCTGATATTTTACAACTAAATACACAAAATGTAAAAACTTTTACTAAAATGTTAAAAGTTGGACCAGGATCAATCAACAGCACTACTTAATACCCAAACACATATGTATTCAGCTAAAAAGTTTGGGGTATAGTTACTCTTTAACCTGATTCGTCATTAATGTTATATTGAAATACAAAGTATAAAATGAATCTCATTAACAACATGACATAAATTGGTTGGTGCCTCCGTGAAAGATTTCGATTGTTTCGATTTCCTCAAAAGACACAATTATTATATTTGTGCTATAGCCCTATCACAACCTCCTTGTTAACGTGTGTTGGTGTTTTAACAGTAAAATGGGATAGAAGTAGGATAAATTCAAGGTTTAAAGATTTATAGCATTATGAAAAACTTAATATCTGTAGCACATGAAAGCATGAAAATATTTTTATCTCATTTCATAATAACTATGTCACATTATTTTCAATATTTTTTTATATGATGTGATTAAAGTGATTCTTACAGTCCAAAGCTAATTGTTTTCTGCTACAATATCTAAATGTTCAAGACATTTTATGTTTGGCAGGCATGTGCAATTTATGGTAATGCTTTATACATTCCCTTATAAAAAAGAAAATAGTCACGCCACTCTGTTCCAATGGGAATTACAACAAGAGTTTCAGCCAATTTAAAGGGGACATATGCTAAATCCACTTTTTTAGCCCTTAAATGCATTTTGTTGTATATTTAGAGTGCTTAGAAGTACAGAAAAAATTAAATTAGTCTCTTCAGGTGCTCCGTAGATATCTTTATATTCTGTTTTGCTCATATTTTTCAATCTGTTTCGCTTTTTCTATTCTATATTAAGTTTTTTGAACTATTACATCACAGTATTTGCAGCGGAACTGCCAAATTAGGACATCAACTCCAGGTACAACACTTCGAGCAATCCGCCTTTTTTATTTCTCGCTTTTATTTTGTAGTCCAAGCTCAAGGATGCCGAAGTTACGAGAGGATAAGTCAAAATGTTTGGTTGTTGGCTGTAGTAACCCACACGCTTCATTACACCGTCTCCCAGCATCAGAACCTTTTCAAAGTGCCTGGTTGAGTTTTATTTTTTATGGAAATGTACCCACATCTGTGGGTAAGGTCATTTTTGTGTGCGCGCAGCACTTCAAGGATGACTGCTTCTGCAACCTCCACCAGTATAAAGAAGGATTTGCCGAAAGACTTTGTCTGATTGAGGGTTCAATTCCTTCTATCTTTGGAGACGACGAACAGAGCACTTCGGTAAGCTGTAAATAACGCTAAAAAGTGTGATGATAAGACGTCCCTGTCGTTGTTTTGTTAGCATTAGCAGTTGCACCGTCTTCAGACTTCATATGTTAGTGCTGTGTGCTCGTTTTAGATCCTTGATGATATGGCCTACGTGATTTAATTTAAGTCTAAAGTTTTCATTAGTCAGTTCATTTTGCCGTTTTTGTCTCCAAAAAGACTATTAAAATGCATTTTGTGACGTTAGCTTGGCACTAGCGTTAGCTCGGTGCTTGTGTTAGCTCACTTGTTAGGGTTCTGCAGGTTCATCATCTTCATTTTCATCTCGCTCCGCTGGGTCCGACTCTGGCTCAAACATGTAAGGCTGGATGGACAAGTATTCTGTTGTTGACATTTTGTAAATAACCTCTGAATAAAAAGTTTATGCGCCGCTACATAGCCGTATCTCTTCTATCAAACTACAAAATGGCCGAGCAGGCAGCAGGGTGGAGTTGAACCTGGAGAGGGGGCGGGGTATGAAGTGTCTCATTTGCATTTAAAGAGACTGCACCAAAACGAGTTGCTCTCAGAAGCACATCAGAAAAGGGGTGGAGCTATAATAATGAGGAATTCAGACCCAAGCAGTGCAGTTCTGCTTTATATAGACCACAACTGTATGATATATATGTAAAAAGGAAGGATTTAAAACCATGATATCTCCCCTTTAAAGTTTAACAGGTTGATGTCACATGTGCTCATAGTTCATACACATGTGCATTAAAACTACACTACAAATACTTTTCCATATGCAGAATCACATGGTAAATGGTAAATGGACTTGATTTTATATAGCACTTTATCACCACACTGAAGCAGTCTCAAAGCGCTTTACATATCAGCTCATTCACCCATTCACTCTCACATTCACACACCAGTGGGATCATGGTTCGTTGATGCTCCATCATAGGAAACTAGTACTGTGGTATCACAGCTCCCTGTGCTCCTATAGTAGGTCACTTACACCCTAACGAGATTACATGATTTGTATAATTACTTGTATAATACAGTAGTAGCCTATAATCTTTTACTCACTTAGTTACTCACTTACATTAGTTACTCACGTAGTTACTCACTTAGTTACTTGGTTACTTAGTTACTCACTTAGTTACTTTGTTACTCACTTAGTTACTCACTTAGTTATTCACTTCGTTACTTTGTTACTCACTCAGTTATTCACTTAGTTACTTTGTTACTCACTTAGTGACTCACTTAGTTACTTGGTTACTAAGGGTGTGCTCACACTGGCAACTGGGGCCGTTCCAAGCTCACAGCAGGAATCCCCCCTTCCCTGTCCCTTTTCTGGCACGGTAGAACGGATGTGATCACCAGCTCAACTCGGTACCCACAGAGAAACACGTCATCACGTTAATTTATGACACACGTATGGCGTTACGTCACCATTAAGCAACTCTGGGTTTGTTGTTGACAGTACATTCTGTTAATTTCATATTTTCTGTTGCGTAGGGTAACTATAAACCAAGATTTACCCAGACACGTGCTCTTTTCACGGACTGGGTTTCCCAGGGCCCCTGAACGCATCACGTTAATTGAAATGACCGTAACTCTGCTCATATTTGCTCAATCGGAGAAATTCCATCAGTTTATGAAAGATAATAAGTTGCTCTTTACAGCCAGTGTCGGTACATTGCGGTAATTTTACTCACACGTAACGGAAACATTAAAGATGCCGCTTTGTTTTGACGAAATTGACACAAGGAACAGAGAGAACCAAGTGAGTGAGAAAGAAAGAAAAAAACAGACCAAATAACGGTGGATTTATTAAAAATGAAAGACTCTCTGACGATAAAAACCACCATGAATGGAGGTTCAAATGGATTTAAAAACAAAGGAGGAAACTGAGCCTATAAAGGTAAGATCAGTTTAATTTCTGGATCAATAAACATCGTTCTGATTTTGTGGAGCTAGTCTTTATGTACATTAATATAAGTGTAAATAGATGCTTTTAATGTGTGTTAAAATTTAGGACAGAGTATTTGTGTGTGTTTAAACTTTGTGTGTGTGTGTGTCCATCTGAGCATATTTATCTCCATCACTTTCAGTTTTCCTTTTGATGAACATGACATTATCTAACTCTTCTTTTATTTCTTCTTCTTTAAGTCCATGCAGAGTGGACACGCCCCTCCCTGGACATTAAAACCATGAGCTGATCCTAGTTTCCATCATCTGGTCTAGACCCATCACTTCTACCGACAACAGACAGAATAAAGCTCAGAGTCAACATGGGAACATGGGATGTGCTTATTTATTGAAATATATATTAAATGATTATTTAATTTTCTGTAATTTTATTTTTTAGGAGATGTTTTTAATTGTTTCAATAATTTAGAGACTTAAGGAACAGATTGTTATAATGCATAATAAAGGCAAGGCAAGGCAAGGCAAATTTATTTATATAGCGCATTTCATACTCAAGGCAACTCAATGTGCTTTACATGATAAAACATTCAATTGTTTAAAATCAATAAGAACATTTAAATCAATAAGAACATTTAAAATCATCAGTAAAATCAATTAAAATCATCAGTAAAATCATCATTACATCAACAACATGACAAAAAATCTCTCTCTCAATCATATGCAGTAGAGAAAAAAAGTGCCTTTAACTTTGATTTAAAAATGTTCACATTGGATGCTGACTTCAGCTCCGCTGGCAGTTTGTTCCACTTCTTTGCAGCATAACAACTAAAAGCAGCATCACCATGTTTACTGTGAACTCTGGGCTCCACTATCTGATCTGTGTCCATAGATCTGAGAGACCTGCTGGGTTCATACCTGACTAACATGTCACTGATGTATTCTGGACCAAACCCATTCACAGATTTATACACCAGCAGCAGAACTTTAAAGTCTATTAAAGGTGATTTACTTGAGTCAGCACTAATTTCAGATTGTTTTTAAGTCTTTGTATAAAAAGACTTTAACAGGACAACAATGATGTGCAGAGCTACAGTAATGTTGGCTTCATACAATAACAATAATAACAACAACCACTGCACACGCCACCAGAGAAGCTTCCAGTGAATAATTTACAAATAAAAAAAAAATTCACTGATGGTGACATTGAGATCTCAATGTCACCATCAGTGAACTTTTTTTTGTTGTAAATTAATCACTGGAAGTTTAGATATTGTGTGACAAAGATATCAAAGTTTGTTTTGAGAAGAGTCATATTTATGATTAAAAGTTATGATTGTATTATATTCTAAAGTTTAGAATTATCTGGCTCGTCTTCCTTTCTTTCTGTTCACAGCATAACCTTATATTTAGTTTTAAAAAATGTGTTTACAGCTAATTTTATTGATTATTGTTACACATCATCCTGCATGTGCATTATATACAGTATAAATGTGTAGATTTAACAAACTGTTGGAGAAATCATTTTATTAAATACAAAGCAAACGACATGCAAACAGAAAAACAAAGGTAGAAATAGTTTATTTAAATTGTGAAATTAGTGAGTTGTTAAAGTGCTGAGGTGCAGCGGAGGGTCTTCTTCTGCAGAGACGTGATGATGAGGGGTCAGAGTAAAACCCAGAATTCCATGATAATTTTGAGGGTATAAACATGCATATAAACACATTATTGGTATATTAACCCATATAAACCAAAAAATATAGAAATGTGACATTTTACTGCTGCAAATGTGTAACATATTACTGGTATTTTGAGAACAGGACACGTGTAGATTTCTGAACAATTCATTATAGTTGTGCAGGACTAACAGGAACTCCACATACTGAAAATTGGTATTGCCACATGTGCACTAACACGACACGACCTAAGAAAAGAAATAAAATAAGATTAAAAATAAATAAATAGTTGCAACAATTTGTAGTCTTGTTCCGGGTTCTGCTGTCATAATATTCCCATCCTTGTACTTCCAATGTTTAAATGTTTTGTTTTTAAGGTTCATGTTACATTTTGCAAAAGGTTGCACTTTATTTCTGGCTTATTGATTTTTGTTTGGAAAATTATTACCCTTTCTTTCAGACATTTCATTTATTTGGGCTTGTATTTGTGATGTTCTGTTTTTGGTTACATTTAGATTAATAAATTAATACACTACACTTTGCTCCCCAAGACACTGTGTTTGTTTTCATTCTACAGAGTTTGTGAGTATGTGTCCCAGAACACTGAAACACCATATATATATTTATATTATTTATACATTAGCAGCAGAAAAATGTCCCATTTCCATATTTTCTGGTTTATATGGGTTAATATACCAGTAATATGTGTTTATATGTATATTTATATCCTCGGAAATACCCGGACCTGATGATGAGCTGCTACACTCCGTTACTGTCCCGCTGTCGGCTGAATAAAGAGAAGTCCTGACGGTCATGTTGTCCTCTTCCTCCATGAGTTATCTGTGGTGTCGTTCATATATATCAGGTAACGCCAATTCTGAACTTTTCATCGGCTAACGAGCACTTCTGACACCGCTATCATTGCGGAATGCGGATGTTTATGTGCCGTAAAGCGTCGCGCGGTACCAACGTCATCAAATTTTGCGCGCGGGTCGAGTCGAGTTGTGCGTGCGCATGCGCGGCCAACCGTGCCAGTCTGGCACTCTGTTTGGACCACCTCTTCCAGCAGGACCATCGGTCCGTTAACCCACCTGTGGTGCAGTTCACACCTACACAGGCCAGACAATGGCCCCCCATGGTTTCACACATGCACAGAGCTGGTTAGGAACGGCCCTGGTTGCCAGTGTGAGTACACCCTTTGTTACTCATTTAGTTATTCACTTAGTTACTTTGTTACTCACTTAGTTACTCACTTAGTTATTCA
This sequence comes from Gouania willdenowi, assembly GCF_900634775.1. Lineage (NCBI taxonomy): Eukaryota > Metazoa > Chordata > Actinopteri > Blenniiformes > Gobiesocidae > Gouania > Gouania willdenowi. The sequence continues at coordinate 32,516,555 of NC_041060.1, forward strand.
CTTAGTTACTTTGTTCCTTAGTTACTCACTTAGTTACTTGGTTACTGAGTTACTCACTTAGTTACATAGTTATTTACTTAGTTACTCACTTAGTTATTCACTTAGTTACTTTGTTACTCACTTTGTTACTCACTTAGTTACTCACTTAGTTATTCACTTAGTTATTCACTTAGTTACTCTGTTACTCACTTAGTTACTCACTTAGTTATTCACTTAGTTACTCTGTTACTCACTTAGTTACTTAGTTACTCAGTTACTTTGTTACTCACTTAGTTATTTAGTTACTCACTTAGTTACATAGTTACATACCGAGTTACATAGTTACTTACTTAGTTACTCAGTTACTTAGTTACTCACTTAGTTACATAGTTACATACCGAGTTACATAGTTACTTACTTAGTTACTCAGTTACTTAGTTACTCAGTTACTTAGTTACTCAGTTACTTAGTTACTCAGTTACTTAGTTACTCACTTAGTTACTTTGTCACTCACTTAGTTCCTTACTTACTTAGTTATATAGTTACTCACTTAGTTACTTTGTTACTCACTTAGTTACTTAGTTACTCAGTTACTTTGTCACTCACTTAGTTACTTAGTTACTCACGTAGTTACTTTGTCACTCACTTAGTTACTTAGTCACTCAGTTACTTTGTTACTCACTTAGTTATTTAGTTACTCACTTAGTTACATAGTTACATACCGAGTTACATAGTTACATACCGAGTTACATAGTTACTAACTTAGTTACTCAGTTACTTAGTTACTCACTTAGTTACTTTGTCACTCACTTAGTTACTTATTTAGTTACATAGTTACTTCATTTGTTACTCAGTTATTCAGTTACTCACTTAGTTACTTAGATACATAGTCACTTACTTAGTTATTCACTTAGTTACTTTGTTACTCACTTAGTTACTCAGTTATTTAGTTACTCACATAGATACATAGTTACTTAGTTATTCACTTAGTTACTTTGTTACTCACTTAGTTACATAGTTACTCACTTATTCACTTAGTTACTTTGTTACTCACTTAGTTACATAGTTAGTTACTTAGTTACACACTTAGTTACTTTATTTGTTACTCACTTAGTTACTTTATTTGTTACTCACTTAGTTACTCACTTAGTTACTCACTTAGTTACTCACTTAGTTACTCACTTAGTTACTTAGTTACATAGTCACTTACATAGTTACTTAGTTATTCACTTAGTTACTTTATTACTCACTTAGTTACTCAGTTATTTAGTTACTCACATAGTTACATAGTTAGTTATTCACTTAGTTACTTTGTTACTCACTTATTCACTTAGTTACTTTGTTACTCACTTAGTTACATAGTTACTCACTTAGTTACATAGTTACTCACTTAGTTACTTTGTCACTCACTTAGTTACTTAGTTACTCAGTTACTTTGTTACTCACTTAGTTATTTAGTTACTCACTTAGTTACTCACTTAGTTACTTACATAGTTACTCACTTTGTTACTGAGTTACTTAGTTACTCACTTAGTTATCGGTAGTTACTTAGTTACACACTTAGGTAATTTATTAGTTACTCAGTTGCTTTATTTATTACTCACTTAGTTACTCAGTTACTCACTTAGTTACTTAGTTACTCACTTATTTACATAGTCAGTTACTTAGTTATTCACTTAGTTACTTTGCTACTCACTTAGTTACTCAGTTATTCAGTTACTCACATAGTTACATAGTTACTTAGTTATTCACTTAGTTATTCACTTAGTTATTCACTTAGTTATTCACTTAGTTATTCACTTAGTTATTCACTTAGTTACTTTGTTACTCACTTATTCACTTAGTTACTTTGTTACTCACTTAGTTACATAGTTACTCACTTAATTACATAGTTACTCACTTATTTACTTAGTTACATAGTTACTCACTTAGTTACTTAGTTGCTCACTTAATCACTTAGTTACTTTGTTACTCACTTAGTTACATAGTTACTCACTTATTCACTTAGTTACTTTGTTACTCACTTAGTTACTTTGTTACTCACTTAGTTACATAGTTACTCACTTAGTTACTTAGTTACACACTTATTCACTTAGTTACTTTGTTACTCACTTAGTTACATAGTTACTCACTTAACTACTTAGTTACTCGCTTATTTACTCACTTAGTTACATAGTTACTCACTTAGTTACTTAGTTACTCACTTAGTTACTCACTTAGTTACTTACTTAGTTACTCACTTAGTTACTTTGTCACTCACTTAGTTACTTAGTTACTCACTTAGTTACTTTGTTACTTACTTAGTTACTTACTGAGTTACTTACTTAGTTACTCACTTAGTTACTTAGTTACTTTGTCACTCACTTAGTTACTTACTTAGTTACATAGTTTCTCACTTTGTTACTGAGTTACTTAGTTACTCACTTCATTAGGTACTCACTTAGTTACATAGTTACCCACTTTGTTACATAGTTATTCACTCTGTTACATAGTTATTCACTCTGTTACTCACTTAGTTACCTGTAGTTACATAGTTTACCCACTTAGTTACATAATTACCCACTTAGTTACATAGTTATTCACTCTGTTACTCACTTAGTTACCGGTAGTCACTTAGTTACTCACTTAGTTACTCACTTAGTTACACAGTTACCCACTTAGTTACATAGTTACTCACTTGGTTACTCACTTTGTTACTCACTTAGTTACTCACTTAGTTACATAGTTACTCACGTTGTTACTCACTTAGTTACTCAGTTATTTAGTTACTCACATAGTTACATAGTTACTTAGTTATTCACTTAGTTATTCACTTAGTTACTTTGTTACTCACTTAGTTACATAGTTACTCACTTATTCACTTAGTTACTTTGTTACTCACTTAGTGACATAGTTACTCACTTAATTACATAGTTACTTATTTACTTAGTTACATAGTTACTCACTTAGTTACTTAGTTGCTCACTTAATCTCTTAGTTACTTTGTTACTCACTTAGTTACATAGTTACTCACTTATTCACTTAGTTACTTTGTTAGTTACTTTGTTACTCACTTAGTTACATAGTTACTCACTTAACTACTTAGTTACTCGCTTATTTACTCACTTAGTTACATAGTTACTCACTTAGTTACTCACTTAGTTACTCACTTAGTTACTCACTTAGTTACTTACTTAGTTACTTACTTAGTTACTCACTTTGTCACTTAGTTACTTTGTCACTCACTTAGTTACTTAGTTACTCACTTAGTTACTTTGTTACTTACTTAGTTACTCACTTAGTTACTTAGTTACATAGTTACTCACTTTGTTACTGAGTTATTCACTCTGTTACTCACTTAGTTACCGGTAGTTACATAGTTTACCCACTTAGTTACATAGTTACCCACTTAGTTACATAGTTATTCACTCTGTTACTCACTTAGTTACCGGTAGTCATTTAGTTACTCACTTAGTTACACAGTTACCCACTTAGTTACATAGTTACTCACTTAGTTCCTCACTTAGTTACTCACTTAGTTACTCACTTAGTTACTCACTTAGTTACATAGTTACTCATTTTGTTACTCACTTAGTTACTTAGTTATCAGTAGTTAATTAGTTACTCACTTTGTTACTCACTTAGTTACATAGTTACTCACTTAGTTACTCACTTAGTTACATAGTTACCCACTTAGTTACTCACTTAGTTACATAGTTATTCACTTTGTTACTCACTTAGTCACTTAGAGTCTTTGTAATTTATTAACCTTGATTAATCTAAATTAATATGACACGAGAAGCAACATTTTTCCAATTTAAATAGTGTTCTGTATATGACTGAATGAAGGTAAACAACACAATTATGTTTAGTATTTTCATCATTGAGTGGTAACATAATAATGTGCAATATGAATAAGAAATATTATGACTGCATTGTTCACAAGGCACAAACTTGAATTTTAAGTAAGCTACATTCATGCTTTTCTAGATTTTGTTTTTGTAAACTTTCTAAAACAAATCTGTTTAATCAAATAATCATAAAGTCAGCAGAAAAATTCCTGGGAATTAAGAGTTTAGGGTGGCAAGAAGTAGGAAATGATTACATAGAGGAGTGATGAGTGTCCAGTGTCAGTCTGTGACTGAGGAGCGCTCGTTGCGAGCATAGTTAATCATAAGGAACAGAACTGCAGTAGCAAAGGGTAAACTGAGCACAGATATGGATTACATGTGGGGAAACACAAGGCAATACGCCTCTGATGCGTCTACTCTAGTCTGCCGGTGTCACGGTCTGAGTTTACCTTGTACTGAGATTGATTATGAGCATGCGCACCACCCGAAAATGAATTCATGCTACTTACGCGTAGCTTTTTTCTACTTCTGCCGTGCTGAGATTAAAAATTTAATTTCAAAGCTAAGGTTCAAAGCTAATATTATTTGACGAGTGCTGAATCGCTCCTTTTCTTGGGAAAAAATGTTCCATATACGAGGCAGGAGAGGTTCCAATGCCACTAATAAAGGATAGACAGGTAATCAGGTTAATGAAGGGCACGCAATCACCAGACACCGACAAGAAAATAACATTCTGTGCTGTTCTTTTGTTATTACATGCATTGTGTTTGGATTGTAATATATATATATATATATATATATATATATATATATATATATATATATATATATATATATATATATATATATACATACTGTATATATATGTATATATATATATAATGTATTCCAATCTTCTAATAAATATGTTTTATAATTTATTCTATGCATTTTTTTTCAATTATTACATGTATTGAGTTTGTAAAAAAAAAATAGGGTTTTAAAATATATTCTATGCAGTTTTATTATTATGACCTGTATTGTGTTTGTACAAAAGAAATATGTTTTAAAATGTATTCTATGCAGTTTTTTTATTATTACATGTATTGAGTTTGGAATAAAAATGTTTTATAATTTATTCTATGCATTTTTTTTATTATTACGTTTATTTTGTTTGGATAAAAATAAAACACTTGTTGGAAATCCTTTTTAGACTTTTTTTCTGAGTCACAATCTCGGTCAACAACTTGAGTAAGTAATAGTGTGTCATGTAGCAATCTCTATACGAATAGGAATAGTTTATTTAAATTCTCAAAAAAAAAAAAAAAAAGATTATAATAAAACTACATCAGACTGTGACAACAGGTGGCGGTAAGGCAACAACTCGGAGGCAAACCACCGAAAAACACGAAGACGAAGAAGAACCGCCGCCGCCACCACCAAAAACAACAAAGAAGAAGAAGAAGCAGCAGCAGCAGCAGCAGCAGCAGCAGTAGTTGTCGTTGTTGTAATAATCTGAACGCCGATGTATGTGTGAGTCTTTCAATGAACGTAATTAATATCCAGCCTACAATTGGAGTCAGACACAGTAATAGTGCCCTCAAAGTCCACCGGGAAGTTATACAGCACAACACGGTGTGAGAAGACGGCGTTTCAGAGACACTGCTAACCAAGCTAGCAGAGGAGCTAACACTGCCCAGACGCTACCGTAAAGAAAACTAAAGATAGCATAAACGGAGAGAGGAAATGGAGCTTCAAGCCTTTAAAAATGACTGCGGTCCAAAGAAAAATGTTGTGTTTGAACGACATGAATTGTGGTGCCATCAGAGGACATCAGGGACACCAGTGGACAGATTCATCACAGAGCTGAGACAGAAAAGCAAAGACTGTGAGTTTGGAATGATTGAGAATGACATGCTCAGAGATAAGCTTGTGTTTAGCATCACAGACTCTCACCTGAAAGCGAGACTGTTACAGGAAAGTGGGCTGACGTTACACAGAGCAATAGAAATATGCAGAGCAACAGAGCAAGAAAAGACTCCGTCACAAGCCATGAACACTGAACATGGAGCAGGAGAAGTTCCTTTGGATGCTGAAATGAAAAGCATCCTTCCTGACCAGCGTCTCCACCATAACACCAGGAAACACGTCGGTAAGTGTTTTCCACTGGGAAGTTAGAGAGCTCAACAGAATGAATGCTGTTTAGACAAACTGGGTGCACTGCTGATATATATATATATATATAATGGCACAATAACATAGCCAATAAATTAACATTAATTAATATAACAAGATTATGAATATGTGCATACAGCAATGGAATTCAAGTGTAATATCTTGGATTAAAGTAAAAATGGAGTTTGTATATATCAACATAAAAACCAGTATAATAAAATCTGAAATAAAACGGTTAATAACAAACAGACATACATGAAACTATAGATAATTAAAGGGCCACAGTGTCAGTCATTAGGATGTTACTAACCAACTATTTGCCATGTCGACTACACTGATGTTTCGGGTTTTCACCAGGAAGTTTTCACAGCATAGGGGGCGTGGCCAGCGGTGCCAAAAATGTTGAAATGTATAACTCTTGAAGGGCCAAAATTGGTAAGTAAAGCTAAAGTAGTTTTTTAAATCTGTTACTGCCTAACTTTTAGTGGTGTGCAATATAAGTGACCTCACGATTCGATTCGGTTTCTTCAGGGTGCTACAATTCAATTAATCGGAGATTATTGCGATGCTAATGATATCACAATTTTATATGCATATTTTTTTTCTTTTCCTCACTTTGTGGCTATTTCATACTAAACAAGGTATACAGTATGTGTAGATATCCATTCATTAAAGTAACTGAAAAAAATAATCACTTTTATCTTTATTTAAATCAAATCACCAAATCTAACATTAATCATATTGCAAAATAAATACATATTTATATATAAAAATGACTAAAATATTAGCTTGCTCAGCTAATTCAATTTGATCTAACACAAAGGGGTCCTCAGGTAAAGACGGAAGTGTTCGAGCCAATCGCCTGTATTAAAGGGGACATATCATGCTAAATCCACTTTTTTAGCCCTTAAATGCATTTTGTTGTATATTTAGAGTGCTTAGAAGTACAGAAAAAATCAAATTAGTCTCTTCAGGTGCTCCGTAGATATCTTTATATAGGGCGACCGTGGCTCAGGTGGTAGTGGGTCGTCTTCTGATCGAGAGGTTGGGTGTTCGATCCCAGTACCTGACTATGTGTCGAAGTGTCCTTGGGCAAGACACTGAACCCTAAGTTGCTCCCAGTGGTCGACTAGCGCCTTGCATGGCAGTCCTGTCCCACTGGTGTGTGAATGTGAGAGTGATTGGGTGAATGAGCTGATATGTAAAGCGCTTTGAGACTACTTCAGTGTGGTGATAAAGCGCTATATAAAATCAAGTCCATTTATTCTGTTTTTTCATTTCTATTTTTCAATCTTTCGATTTTTCTATTCTCTATTACGTTTTTTGAACTATTACATCACAGTATTTTCAGCGGAACTGCCAAATTAGTACATCAACTCCAGGTCCAACACTTAGAGCAATCCGCCATTTTTATTTCTCGCTTTTATTTTGTAGTCCAAGCTCAAGGATGCCGAAGTTACGAGAGGATAAGTCAAAATGTTCGGTTGTTGGATGTAGTAACCCACACGCTTCATTACACTGTCTCCCAGCATCAGAACCTTTTCAAAGTGCCTGGTTGAGTTTTATTTTTCACAGAAATGTACCCACATCTGTGGGTAAGGTCATTTTTGTGTGGGTCGATTCTGTACAATAAAAAGTCCATACAAAATTAAAGTGCCTTGTTTAGAGTTGTCACAGCTTGTGGGAAGAAACAGTTCAAATGGTGAGCAGTAGAACATTTGATACAGTGATACTTTTTCCCTGAAGGAAGCATTTCAAAGATGGCCCTGGCAGGGTGGCCTGAGGCGTCATTCACAATTTGTAAAGCTCGATTTAAGAGTCCAGCTTTATGTGTGGCCTCCAGGAGTACAGCCAATGGTCCTGCTGGCTGAGCCAACCACTTTGTTTAAAGCATTTTTTTCTTTCACAGTGAGATTATGAAACCACACAGTAATACAATTGGTTAAAACGCTCTCAATTAAGCAATAGTAGAAGTTTAAAATAATCTTAGCATTTTGGGTGAAGTCACAAATCTTGTGTAAAAAGAAGAGGCGCTGTCTTGCTTTCTTAGCATTGTTACTGGTATTAGAGCTCCAGTTCAAGTCATGAGAAAAAGTCACGCCCAATAATTTACATTTCTCAACAATGTGCACATCACAATCATTGATAGTAATAGGCAACTGAATTGTATTGTGACAAAAGTCAATAACAAGTTCACCAGTTTTTGATGTGTTAAAAAGCAAGTTGTTTTCCTTACTCCATTACACTACTTCTCTACCTCCTCACGATAAAGTGATTCATCTTTTGAGTTGATAAGCCCAATGATGGTTGTATCATCTGTAGGGTTGGGCACCGAGAACCGGTTCCAAATAGAAACTAGTTCCTAACGTCCGGTTCCAGAAACGATGATTCTTTTTTTCGATTCCTAAATGCCCGCACTAGTTTGTTTCTGCGGCTTGCTGTGTTTGTTTAATGCAGGGTTTATATAAGATGCGTTCAGAACGCGACGTGTGTGTGTCTCTCTGCCGTGTGTGTCTCTGGGGTGTGTCTCTCTTTATTTATTTATTTATTTTTTCTGTGTGTGTCTGGCTACGGTTTCAGTTTGGTCCGGCGGAGCAAGGCAAATTTATTTGTATAGCGCATTTCATACACAAGGCAACTCAATGTGCTTTACATAATAAAACATTCAATTGTTTAAAATCAATAAGAACATTTTAAATCATCGGTAAAATCAATTAAAATCATCAACAAACACATTACATCAACAACATGACCATAAATCTCTCTCTCTCAATCATATGCAGTAGAGAAAAAAAGTGCCTTTAACTTTGATTTAAAAATGTTCACATGTGATGCTGACTTCAGCTCTGCTGCAGTTTGTTCCACTTCTTTGCAGCATAACAACTAAACACAGCATCACCATGTTTACTGTGAGCTCTGGGCTCCACTATCTGTGTGTATTAAAAAATTAAAAATCCATTTACAAATGGCATCATCAAGTCCAAGGTATTTGAGTTTATAAAAAAGCTTCGTTGGGACCATTGAGTTAAAAGCTGAACTGTAATCTATGAATTGCATTCTATTGTATGATTTCTTATTATCAAGATTAGGGATGTAACGATTAATCGTAAGGCAGTTAAAAATTGATTCATAGGTATCACGGTTCATATCGATTTTCATAAAATTGAATCGCAGTACTTTTTCTTCATTTGTATTATTCCTTTATTTATTTCATTCAAGATTTATTTTAAGTTAAATTGCATTGTTTTGAATAGTTTATCAAGGGATTCTTTTGACAATTATAAATAAAAGGAAATAGTACAGTATTTTCCCCCCAAAAAATAAAGGAATATTTTTCAAACATCATTTGTCTACAGTCCCATTTTGTAAAATAAATCGTGAGAGAATCGTATCGAGAGTTGAGTGAATTCAAAGCAAAGCAACACTTCTGTTTTTTCTGTACGCAAATTGGAGCGGTATCTCTGATATAATCCAGCACCAATCGCTCAAGGGTGTTCATCAAGACAGATTTGAGGGCCGCTGGCCAATAGTCTATCAGACACGTCACAGGTGTCTTCTTGGGCACTGGAATTATAGTTGATCTTTTGAAGCTCAGTAGAAAAGTGCACTTCCTGAGTGACATGTTGAAAAGATTTGTCAGAACAGGGGTGTCAGGGCAAACTTACAGTTCACCTCATTTGGAAACATGATATGTGCTCTGGTTGAATGATGAAGTCCAGTCAAAGCATGATGATTTTATAAAAACATTTATTATAAACTTAATCAAAACGTAGATAAGTTTAGTGAAAGTTAGGCAGGCAGGTACACGTAGATGGACTGGTGCGCATGAATTGAGAATGGATTCACCCCCCCCCAAACACACACACACAACAAACATGACAACAAAAATATGAAAATGACTCAAAATATAAAAAACTAAATATTTATACAAAAAATACACAAAAGACAACAGAAATGCAAAAAAACTACACATAAAAAGATACAAAATGACTCCAGAATCACACTACAAATGCAAAAAAAACCCAATAATTATACAAAAAAATGCACAAATGACGAAAAACAAAAAACTAAGCAATATGTATACAGGAAGTACACAAAATGATATACAAAAAGGCTCTAAAAACACACAAAATGACTACAAAAAACATATATTACAGAAAAATACACCAAATGACAACAAAATTATGAAAATAACTCAATATACACAAAACCAATTATTTTTACAAAAATATACACTAAAATGACAAGACAAATGCGAAAAAAAAATACGCGAAAAAAAACCCAAAAATACACAAAATGACTTCAGAGTCACACTACAATGGCAACAAAAAACAACAATTACACAAAAAGACAACAGAAAGATACAAAAATACACATAATGACTCCAAAAAAACATATATTACAGAAAAATACACCAAACGAAAAAAATATAAAAATGAGTAAAAAAACAACACATTCATCTTGCGCATGTCTCATAGAATTAAACCAGAGAAATTGCACACGCAATTTTACTTTGCACCTGCAAATATACCCCTTTATAAAGCTACAGAGTATGTTGTTATTATTATGCATTGCAAAACGTTCAATTTTTGTGGTACTTCCGTTTCTCTCTTAACAATCTGCGACGGATTATGTGCAAGACGCGCACGCGTGTGAGAGAGATAACGCACGGAGGAGATGGATGTAGAGACAATAGAAATGCACAAAACTACACTAAAAAAGATACAAAAATACACAATATGACTCCCGAATCACACTACAATGGCAACAAAAAATTCTAAGTATACAAAAATACACAAAAAACAACAGAAAGATGCAAAAATACACATAATAACTCCAAAAACATACATTACAGAAAAATACATACAAACAAAAATAATATAAAAATTAGTATTAAAAAAACAACACATTTATCATGCACATGTCCCATAAAATTAAACCAAGGATATCGCACACGCTATTTAACTTTGCACCTGCAAATAAACACCTTTATAACACTACAGAGTACAGAGTATGTACACCTCTTTGTACATCCAACCTTCAAACACATTCTTATTTGGTCATAATTGACAACTGTACTGATGCTCCCACATGAATGCATACTTCCGACGGGCACTGTACTAGTCCTAATTAAAAAAAAATTGTATATGCCCTACACTCCGAAATTCGGGGTTCCAGAGTAATGTTTTCAGTGAAGGCTACGAAAGATATGGACAAAACAAATAGCACTTATTGACTAGTGAAGTGAGTATTGCATTCTTCCAGTTACTACAGTATTGCACGTTATTACTACTGGTTAATGACAGAGTCAGTAGATAGAGAACCTTTATTCATCCCACAGTGGGGAAACCCTACAGAACAGGAATAAAAAAGGAGCCCTCAAACAGGATAAATAAGATAGCAATATAAACATCTGAAATATTAGGAATAAGTTGACTCTTTATGCTTAAAAATCTTACCTAAGGTATAGGCTATAAAAACTATAATTGCACTTCATTATATAAGTACCAAGAGCAAGTAGAGTATGCCATTAGCTGTAGGTTCAGACTAAAGTGTTTACAGTGATGCAGACTTATGTTTATGTATCAGCAGCATAAGGACTTGGACAGAATAAACAGCAGGTAAAGTGACTAGTGAATTGTTCATGGAAACATTACTACAGTATTGCACAATAGTTACTACAGAGATGAGTGACATGTATGGAGCTGTGTTCATTGACTATTATAATAATCAATGATAATCCGCAACTTTCACTTGCAATTTGTGTGAAACTTGGCTCTATTCAACTGCTCATTACGGAAGAACGAAGCTAGAAACAAGATTATTTTTACTGATGAAATTGGAGACTTCAATCTTTCAGAATCTGGTGTTTCAGATTGTCATAGTACAAAATATTCTGTAGGTCTTTAAAAAGCAGTGAAAATCATCTAAAAAACCATTCACACTGCAGTCTGATACAGGTCACATTTTAAATAGTAATGTGAATAAACAAACAAAAAATCAAATTTGCTTTTGGTATTCAGTTACTGAGCGGTGAAAGCACAAGTCAAAACTTTGGTGACGCTCTCTGAGCCCTATGTCATCATTTTTAATTAGTCACGGTAATACTGTATACTGCGATAAAAGAAGGCAGAGGTTTGACGGTATAAAAATTTGGATACCACCCAAGCATAGTGTATCGTCAGCATGACTGTGGAAGTTTACTCCATGTCTCCTGATAACGTCACCAAGAGGGAGCATATAATGATTAAATAAAACAGGCCCAAAATTGATCCCTGTGGTACATCAAATGTTATTTTACGAACCTTAAAGGAGAACAAATCTAAACTTACCATGAAAGTTCTGTCTGTCAGGTAAGATAAGAACTATCTATGTCTTGCACCAGAGAGGCCCACCAGATGTTTGAATCTATGTATAAGAATGGTGTGGTCTACTGTGTTGAAAGCGGTGCTAAGATCTAACAAAACCAACCCTGTTTGACTTTTACGGTCAAAGTTTACTCTCACATCATTTAAAATATTAAGGAGGGCCATCTTCGTGCTGTGGTTCACCCTAAAACCAGGCTGATACTTTTCCAAAATATTCAAATCAGATGAAGTAAGGGTAAGGGTATGTTAGATATTGGCCTGTAGATTTTGAAGTCATTAAAATCCAAATTGCTCTTCTTCAGAAGGGGCCTCACCACGGCTGCTTTAAAGTCAGCAGGGAAGGTGCCTGTCTGAAGAGAGCAATGTATAATATTTAAAAGTTCATCCGTAAAATGATTTAAAAAGTGAAGTCGGGATTGGGTCTAAAAGACATGTGGTGGCTTTTACAGTGGAGAAAACTATCAAGCATCTCACCATCAACCAGGACAAAACTGTCCAGTGTTTCCTCAGGCAAAGATTGGCACTTAGCAATAGTAAAATCCATACTGCTATTCGATAACATATTGCATCTAATTGTGTCAATCTTTGCTCTGAAGTGGTCTGCAAACTGCTCACAAAGGTGCTCTGATGGTGTAATAATAATAATAATAATACATTTTATTTGAAATTCAGTGCCTTTCAGGCCACCCAAGGTCACTTAACAGTACATGATAAAACCAAAACAACATAGTATGAAACCACAATAAAATTTAAGCTAAAACAGTATTAAAAACAACAGTAAGGTCTTTAAGCTGGTGAAATCAGGGTTTGTTAAGTGGTCGAAGGTGGAGAACACAATTTTTAGATTACATTTTTGAGTTATTAGTTTGGTAAAAAATAAGTTCCTTGATTTCCTTACAGCATTGTTGTACATTTTTAATTTATCACACAGTATTTGTCGATTTATTGATGTCTTGTTTTTTCTCCGCCGCCTCTCTGCCCCCCTACAATTTCTTTTGAGTTTATTTAGTTCCTCGTTTCTCCATGGTAGTTTACCACTATGTATCACTGTTTGCCTTTGGGGACTGTGTCTGCAAATTAGCCTTTGGCTAGATGGCCCATGGACATGGCATCGGTTGCTATTTTTTAAAAATTTAACAATGCTCTCTGTTCTATCCCTCCTAAATAAACTAATAAATATAACTACCTGGTACCGATTCACGTAAAATCAAACAGTACCATGTTTCGGTCCAGAGCAACCTTGTAGCTGTGAATGAGTGGAAGAATTGCAATTTTCCCAGCTGCATTGAACACAGCATTACGCGCAAAAGGTCGCTGCAGGTTCAATAGTGCGTTTCTCTTCTGCTTCTCAACGAAGGTAGTCACACTCTCTGTTTTTCCCTCCCTTATCTTTCCCTGCTGCTGCTTTGTCTGGTCCTGTGAGCCTAACAAGAGCCTCTCTCTGCGACTCATCCAAAAACTGGAATAATGGAATATATTAGTTGGTCTCTCAGTGCTATCGACCAGATTTTTTCGACAAAAAGAACCGGGGGTGCTGAACCCGCATGTCCAAGCAGGACATTTGCGGCTTGATATGCACTGGTTGTGTGTCTGTCGTGTCTTTCCGTGGAAGACGTGGAGGACATCTTCATGAGTGAAATAATGATAGTAGGCTTGCTGCTGATCGGAGCTGGTGGCTTCCTAATCTATCGAAAAGTCCGTATTACGTTGGCAACTCTTTTGGAAAAGCTGCCAGTGATTTCTGAAAGATGTAGCAGGGCTCTGAACACTCATGTGTTGAACGATATCAGATCGTCTATGCATTATTGATAACCATCAAACACTCCACTAATATGAAACCCATCAAGACTTTTGATTTATGTGTTCTCCTTAATATTTTTGTATAATGTTTTACTCTGAAGCTGTGCCTCTGTATGTTTCCTCCTCAGATTCAGTAAAACATTGATCCCTGAGGGGAACGTGTGTGATATTAATGCTGCTCTCGTACATATTTATATGACATAAATGATTAAAAAGGAGCAGTCAGAATAATCCATGTCAGCACAACTTATATCTACTGTATCTTTTAATTGTATCATTATTTTGAATTACTGTTTTATTTTTTACATACATTTTTTTCAATGGTGTTCTTTTTTTTATTAGTATTTATTTTGTGTCCTCACAGAAGTTAAAAACGAATATTTTCTGAAAAAATTTAAAATTGTACAAAATTGTAAATAAGCGGAAAACATGTACCTTAGAAATAAAATGTTTTTTTTTTTAGCTCTGCACGCGCACGCACACACACGCACGCGCACACGCGCACGCACACACACACACACACACACACAAACACTCAGTAGGTACAGAGATAAGGCAGAGTAGTGATAATAACAGTAAACAGTAGCAAACACCTTTTGTCTGTGATTGACTTCGTTTGGCGGTGCTTCACGTGCTGTAGCCATGAAAGGAGATAATAAAAGTCTGTCACTTTTTGTCGATCTAGGTTCTTTCTTTGACTCATTGCACTGTAGAAACAACAGGGTTTTTGGGAGCCGCACGTCAGGTTAAGGCTTGGCGGTTGACGTAGAGAGCTACTTGCGGCTAAGGTGTCGACTTGATGCAGAACCATAAATCAGGTTTAAGGCTGCAGCAGGTCTTTAAAGTCCCTTGTTTGAAACGCTGTGTGTGCATCAGTCTATTCACTCTGCCCACAACTCTTGAAGTTTGTTTTGAAAACTTCCCTTACTGAGGTGGGGAATGGCTCTGCTAGTTTAGCAGGGATTATGGTAGGCTGACTACACTGGAGTGTGTGTCTACTATTACCGCTTAGCAGACCATACGTCAGAAAAAATGGGTAACACCAGAAAGTATATTCAGACAGTTGTTCCTAAAGTAATTACGTTACCAATATTTCAAGTGTATTGGGTTAATTTACTTCGTTACTCAAAAAATAATATTGTTACTGTAAAAACATCTGTGCGAACTGCAAAAAGAATTTAGTTGCACATTGTAAGAGTAAAGACAAATATTAATCACACATATCATTACCCCATTAATCATCATTGCTTACTTTATGTGGGGACAGAACTGAGGGTCCAAGTTAAGAGTGGAGCGAAGCGCTCTCATATACAGGTACTTTCTGTTCAATAGAGCAGGGAGGAGCGATTCAAGGAAGAGAAATGGAAGGGTAGGGAAGAGTTGATTACTGTAAAGTGATCCCCCGAGGGGAGGGCCCAGAGAGCCCAGTAGACGGCCAGAGCCGCGACGAACGGGCAGCTTGTGGGCACCCGCCAGTGGAGCCAGGGATCGGACCCAAGGCCAGAAGGACCCCGAATAGAAGCAGCACCGCGAGCAGCACGCCCGAGGACAACGACCACAACCCCCGGCCGCCCTGAGCAATGAGGGGACGCTGCACGCCGCACCGACCCAGCCCCCCAGAGCGCCCCAGGTCACCATTTTTTGACACCGCCAGCGCAATGCGCCTCAGTTATTGCTAAAGTCCCCCCGCCGCCCCACCCACCCCCAGGGGCCCAGCCAAACCGCCACGATTACTCACTTCCTGAATATTCCACCCCTGAGCTGCTTAGTAAACGCACAACAGACTCTGTGTGGACGTCCTCAGAGCTTACTGTACATACTCTGAGTAAGAATGGAAGCTCTGCTGTGTTGTAGGCAAAGCTTACATATGCACCGCCGCGTAGTAGTTTCCATTAAAATTCTACATATCCCATGATTCTAAGCACTGTCCTGTAGTCCTTGTACTCTTGGGACATGTTTTAAAGGTGTTTCTACTTTTGAAGCTCATCTGTCATTCTCTTGTCTAAGCTCGTGCTCTGTTTTACCACGAGGTGAAATGCAGGTCGGTGTTACATTTAATGCGGGTGGATACAATGCTGAGCAGTGTTTTGTGTGACACCAACTTCATGGAGAAGTCCTCGCAGTAGTAAAATCTGCGCGGAGTCTGCCTTGCGGGTGTCCATCCCAAGTATGTTTGAGCCTTTAGGGGAGAGATTTGTCTCAAAAATATTCACAAATAGATTTTTCACATGTATTTTTCAGATTTTCACATTTTTCAGATCCACAAATATATCCACAATTTACGCGTGTTACCATTTGTGTGTGTGTGTGTATTTATCATAAATTATTGTGTATATATTTATATGTGCTTGTGGATCGGCGGCGTGTGCATTTATTTTTCAGACAAACGTAACGTAGCTTTGCTCAGACTCACACAAGAGTCCACCACTGAAGAGTTGGTTAGTAAATAAAAGAATGGTTCAATAATTTGGAAATGGTTTGGCTGATGATCAGCATCAAAGTGTGCTTTCTCAGGAATGTCGAAAATCAGTTTCAACTAAAGCTTCGAGCACGACAAACCCACCATAAAGATCAGTACGAGGAGTGTGTAAGACGACGTGCAGCACCTGTGACCCAGACCACAAAGCCTGCTGCGCCGAAACAAACCCTGCTGCAAGCTTCACTGGCCCATGGTGTGTCCTACAAACGACTGAAAATATCTGACTCAAAATTTTACCAAAGCTGTGGCTTACCATATCGCTAAAGACCCATAATAAGAAGGTCTATAACCAGCATAATGCTCAGTAAAACACTGTGTGCAAGTGTGTGCGCACTGTAGAGATCAAGGGGGCTCCACTTGATAACATTCTAAACAGGACTCGTTACCGTCACACGGCATGTTTATTGTATGCAGGGGAAGCTCAAACACCGCTCATATGTCGTTTCAGACATGACGGTAACAGAAAAGTCACGTAAAACTCTGTCCATGCGCTCAGTACAAATCAGGAAGAAGGCAGATCTGACTCAACTCTGACCTCATGTTACCATGGCCCTTAAAGGGACAGTCCTCAGAAGGCCATCATCGGCGTGCGCGTGTGTAGGGAGTGGATCCATTCTAAATTAATGCGCACCAGTCCATTTAACATGTACCTGCCTGCCTTACTTGCATTAAACTTACCTCATTACTGTAAAATAGTTAGGTGTAGTGGCGTGAGTGAAGCTACAGTGTCAATCCTATTTGACAGAAAATGAGTTACAGTTTCGCTATATTCCTAATCAAATAAGACAAACATTGACTTTAATTAATTAATAAATATTAAATTAATAAATAAATGAAAAACGGTGAATATCCTGTTCTCAGACAAGCATACGGACCTGCACGTGCGCACGTGGCGTGGGTGTGGCGTCTGCAGACGTGTTAACGCATTAACGTGACTTGTGTCCGTGTACCCATTCTATGGAAAATGTAGATGTAGTGTCAGACGTTGGTTAGATTGCAGAGGTCTTTGCAGGTGCAGGGTATGCGTTTGAGTGACAGGTGCACATTAATTTAGAATGGGTCCACCCCCAATAGCGTGTGCGTGGTCAGCTGAAGTTGTTTTTAAAATGTGCACATAATTAGATTTATACATTTTGATATTGTTCTCTATACCTCTGTTAATAAAGGTCCCTGTGTGACATTTGACATGTGGCTTTAACTGACTTGCCTTTTTTTAAGGGTTTGTCTCTATGCTATAATAGAGAGCACCACTCCTGCCTACTTTAGTGGATATGCAATTACACTTTACTTTAGTACATGACCCCCCCGGCATTGCACCCGGGCACGCCCCACTATTTGAGAAGGGCTGATCTAAGCAGGGAAAGAAGGAAGAGGGAACAAGGAGGAGCTGATTAAGCAGCAGCGTGCTCACAGCACACACAGTGATGTGGAAGTGAATTACAAAGCCGTTTGAGACAGGAAGCCTGATATTTTAATGGTCGATGACCTCGAATACATCGACCAATCGGGGCAGCACTGTATTTAATAACATCTGAATACATAGAAGGTATGTCCTCATTGATGAATAAGCAAATACCACTGGTGAGAAACCACATTAAAGATATTGTGTGTTTTAAAAAAAAATTAAATAATAAGCATTTTTACATCCTGCTGTTTGAGAGTTTGATTAAACCATAACTTTAAAAAATCCATAAAATACATGAAATACAGACTGAAACACCAGTTAGGATTTTCATGTTGGAGTCAAAGAAGTAGAAACATTGTCTGAGTTTTATTATAATCCTGTGTTTTTTGTCTACCTTCAGGTTCCCATTCTGTTCCAAAAACAGATCCAACACAAAAACTTGTGCTGGCTGCCTTCATGCCCAAAGTTCAGCTGCACAGATTACAGCTTCAGCAGCCGTCACCTATTCATTGCGTTTCCAGTGAGAGGAAAAATGTGCAGCAGCTGCTCCCAGAGCATCTCGACATAAAGGAGGAAACAGAAATGCTCAGTGAAGGTCAAGAGGGAGACCACCTTTGTAGGCAGCAGGAGACAAATGGGCTTGTTCTGTTCAATGATCAATGTGAAGATGAAGAGGAGATGATACACCGGAGACAACAACCAGAAATCAACATTAAGGAGGAACCTTCAACCTCCAGTTTAGATGTATTAATGAAGAGACAAACTGTAGGAATTAACAACAAAGAACCAGAAGCAGCAGGAAACCCAGATTCACGCAGTTTAGTTCTACAAGGTGCTGATGGAATGGAAACAGACTCATCTCAGGCTGGGGATGGTAACAATGATGATGGAGACGGTGATTGTTGGCAGAAACCTCTGTCAGTCTCTGAAGTTGAGACCAATGACTTTGACTCCACCAGTAAAAAGAGGAAGATATCTGACTCAAATACAAATGCTGAAATGGAATGTAAAGCTGCCAAATCACAGATGATTTTATTTCAGCAGATTCGTGCAAACAAAGTTCAAGAAAAACTGAAATCTGAATCACTTAAGACTTCCAATGCATGTGTGGATGATGAGACAGTGACATTCAATACAGATTCAACTGTTACTGACTACACAGGAGAAAGACCCTTCAAATGTAATGTTTGTAGTAAATGTTTTAAAGAAAAGCATAAACTGATGATCCACAAGAGAATCCACACTGGGGAGAAACCCTTCAAATGTGATGTTTGTAGTAAATGTTTTATCCAAAAGTGTTACCTAAATTCACACATGAGAAATCACACAGGAGAAAAACCTTTCCAATGCGATTTTTGTGGTAAATGTTTCAAAGACAAGCCTAAGCTGATGATTCACAAGAGACTCCACACAGGGGAGAGACCCTTCAGATGTGATGTTTGTGGTAAATGTTTTGTCCAAAAGTGTGCCCTACAGTCACACATGAGAAGTCACACAGGAGAGAAACCTTTCAAATGTGATTTTTGTAGTAAATGTTTCAAAGAAAGGTCTAACCTGACAGTCCACTTGAGAACCCACACAGGAGAGAGACCTTTCAAATGTGATGTTTGTGGTAAAGGTTTTGTACAAAACTCTTCACTGAAGATACACAGTAGAGTCCACACAGGAGAGAAACCTTTCAAATGTGATTTTTGTAGTAAATGTTTTAAGGAAAAGACTAAGCTGAAGTTTCATATTAAAGTCCACACAGGAGAGAGACCTTTCAAATGTGATGTTTGTAGCAAATGTTTTATACAAAACTCTACGCTGAAGGTCCACAGTAGAGTCCACACAGGAGAGAAACCTTTCATATGTGATTAATGAAGTAATTGTTGTAATTGTATTCACTTCGTTAGACACATCATAATCCACTCTTGAAAAAAACGTAATAGATGTGATATTTGCTACAAAATTTAAAGGCTAACCTGGATATGTAAATGACAAGCGACACACGAGAAACCCTTTGGGTACGATAATATGGTAAATATATCTATTCATTTGTCCGAAGAAAATACTTATTTTGTATTAAATTTTGGTTACTGTTTTTGTTTTAATTGTTTTGTTAGATAAATTGGTTTTGGTAGTTAAAGGAAACATTTTGTATACATTATTTTACCTTTGAAAATTGAAGCCTCATCTGTGTTATTTTGAAATAACTTTTGCCAATGCGTTACAATCTGTCAGTTGTGCCTGATTGAAGAATTTAGTTTAATCCCGTGAGAATTCTTAATCTGGAACATTAAATCATGTTTTGGTAAATATATATTAGAAGAAATGCTAAGACTTTGGTTTTTGTATCTGCATTACATAAAAACATTAAAAAAAATCAAAAATGTTGTTTGATGTTATGTTGCTTCAGAAATGAATTGTTGAAATTGAATTTGATATAATGGAAAATGAAACAGTTTTACATTTTGGGAATAGCTTTTTTACACGAGGGACCGCGCAAGACATAATTCATTCTGGCCCTTGTAGATACATTAATTCTCCTTTCATATACTTAAATTTTCACTCGCACATGCATACATAGTCAAGGTTCTTTATTCGGCATTTCAGTGCACTTTAGTACAAATGTTTTTCTCAGCCATTTGATGCACACAACAGTCAAACAATAGGTACGGACAAGACATCAGACATAGTGTGCCAACAGACAATGTTCAAAAAGCAAGAGGATAGCGCTATAGAGTTCAAGGAGGGGTAGTGGGGGGCAATGTGTCCTTATATGTTTAGGGCCCTGATTGCTCATGGGAATAAACTGTTGAAATGTCTAGCAGCTCATTTCTAAACACATATGTATGGGAAAAAAAAGCGTAAGCCACTTGTAAGTAATGTTTGGGAGAATGTGCGTATCCCTAAGGCAGCTCTGACCCTGCCGTATGCACAAAATTAGGAGAAACGGGAAACTCCGACCCCAACGGGAAGGATGAAATTAAAGACATCCATGTAAAATTGATACCTTTGTGTGAAATAATCAAATATTACAGATTTCACAACACATATCATATATGAAGGGTATACTTGCAAAAACAAAGGACATTATATTGACGTCCCAGGGAGTGAGTGACATGCATACGCCTACAAGTATAGTTCTATATTAATATTAGTAATTGAAGACTCCTTAGAGAGCGGCTCTTCAGAGACCAGCGAGACCTATTTACAGGACCACGCTCATGAGGACAAGGCTTCTCAGGGAGAGTGGACGAGGTGCTGTGGAGCCCCCAGCCTCACACACCACACCACCGACCGAGTTAACACCCTGGGACTGAAAAAAAAAGTGTTTTACTTGAAATGTAACTATTGTGAATTTCATTTCAAAGGTGTTTTACTACATGCTCATTTTTACTATTTGAAACAAGGAAATATAATTCAATCCTTGTAGTGGAGATAATGATGATAGCTCAGGCTAGGCACTGGTTCTATGTTATGCACTAGGTTCACACCAGGGTGTCGGCCAGAACACCACTTAAGGCCACCGTTCGAAGTATAATGGAGAAAAGAGCCGAGAGAGGTTTCAGGCTTAACTTCTTCGTTACTTGATTTACATGCGTGTGTGTGTGTGTGGTTTCTATAAAGACAGAATAACAAAGTGCTAAGGTGGAGTTGAGGTTGCTGGAGTGGAATGGTCCACATCTTCTCCCGAAGGAAGTGCGGGAAGCACCACCAGCCGGGCAACCGGCCGGGTGTAGACTCTCTTCTTCACGGTGGGCGACCGTGGCTCAGGTGGTAGTGGGTCGTCTTCTGATCGAGAGGTTGGGGGTTCGATCCCAGTACCTGACTATGTGTCGAAGTGTCCTTGGGCAAGACACTAAACCCTAAGTTGCTCCCAGTGGTCGACTAGCACCTTGCATGGCAGTCTTGTCCCACTGGTGTGTGAATGTGAAAGCGATTGGGTGATTGAGCTGATATGTAAAGCGCTTTGAGACTGCTTTAGTGTGGTGATAAAGCGCTATATAAAATCCATTTACCATTTGCCATTCACCTTCACGTCAGCTGACCTGATGTGCCCATCAGAGCTGGGATAAGTTTTGACCACCCTCCCGATCGGCCATAAGGCTCTGGGAAGATGTGGGTCCACGATCATCACCACACTGTCCAGTACGATGTCAGCTGGTGTAGCCTGCCACTTCTGGCGAGCTTGAAGACTTGGCAAGTAGAGGTGAATGAAACGAGCCCAGAAGTGGTCCGCCAAAACTTGCGAATGCTTCCAACGGTGGCGACTGAGGAGCTCGTTCTCAGGGTAGACTACTTGAGGTAGAGAACCATCGGGCCGCCCCATCAGAAGGACGTTGGGAGTCACCGGATCTGGGTCGCTGGCATCCGAAGAAACGTAACCCATAGGCTTGCTGTTGAGAATCCCCTCCACTTCAATAAGCACAGTGTTAAGCACTTCTTCAGAGAGAGGCTGAGCACCCACTGTGGCATAGAGTGCACTCTTAACAGAGCGTATCTCCCTCTCCCTCACCCCTCCAAAGTGGGGAGCTGCTGGGGGGTTTGAATCGGAAGACAATCTTCTGTGGTGCAAGAAGCCTTTGTAACTCAGGGGAGATTCTCTTGAAGGTCTCATGGAGTTCTCGCTCACCTCCCTTGAAGTTCGTCCCCTGGTCTGAGAACAGCTCTGCTGGCGTTCCTCTGCGGGCAATAAATCGGCGAAGGGCCATCAGGAAAGAGTCCGTATCAATGCTGGTGAAGAGGTCCAGGTGAACTGCCCTGATAGTGAGGCACTTGAAGATGATACCCCATCTCTTCTCCCGGCGCCTGCCCACCTTAACTTCAAATGGCCCAAAGCAGTCCATCCCCCATAGAGTAGAAAGCAGGCTTGGTGCCTTATGCGGCTTGGGGTGTGGTCTTCCTCCCTGGGCTGGCTGCTCTTGGTGCTGCGTCCGTTCCGGGTCCCTCTGGCCTGGGGTCGGGTCCCTGCTGGCTCTGGGCTCGGCGGCGGGTGCCCGCCGGCTGCCCGTTCGGCGTGGCTCTGGTCGTCTGCTGGGCGTGGGCTTCGGCTCCTCCGCTGGGGTCTCGGGCGGGGAGCTCTCTGGGCCCTCCCCTCGGGGGGTTGGGCGCGGGGGTGTGGGGTCTGGGGGTTGGGGGTTGGATCGGTGGCGTGGTGCGCTGGGTCCTTGGCTCCTTGGGGCTTTCTCGGGTGTGTATGGGGGGGCGATGGTTGCCTCTCGGCTTGGGATCTTGCGGGCGTTCGGGGGGCTGCTTGGCCATGGGGTGGTCGCCGGGGGCCCCTAGATTGCCCGCTCTTGCTGCTGGCCTGACTGCTTCTTCGGGCCCGGGGGCGGCTCGTGGGTTTTGCAGTGGCGGTTCTTGGAAATACATTTGTCATGGATGCACTGGCCTTGGGCTGTGGGATAACACTCATACTGGGCTCAACCATAGACACGTTGTTCCCAAATACCTGTTTTATGGAATTTCCACTCACTTCTTCCTCTGTTCACAGCCACCGCCATTATTCCTAAGCCGCACACTGGTCACCAAACTGGCTTGATAACACAACAATAAGCACAATATACACAACCACAATTTTACATCGCATCACTTGATCGACTACTCCCCACCCATTCCATTTCCTATCTTGTATCCCTCTTCCCTGTTAACTTCCCCACCCCCCTCCACCCCCTCACCTTGGTGTAACACTGCCCTCTCTTTTTTACATCCTCCCTTTAATAAAGTATTTCTTACCCTTCCCTAGGGAGGGCTGGTGATGGTCACAATTATGCAATGAAATAAATAAATTTATTTAATTGCAATAACAAAATATGCATTGCTGTTAAAAGATTGCACTTCTTGTAGTGTTAACCTTCAACAGCATGTGCAGACAAAGGAAAAAAAAAAAAAAGAAAGCAGGCTTGAATAGGCGCAGAAGTGCCGCTGGCAAGTTTGCCATCTTTGGTACAGCGGGTTTGGCCCTCCATCGCCGGCAGTCTGCACAGCTATACTGGTGGCGCCGAACAGCCTCACGCCCCCGCAGGATCCTGAAAGATCGTCGAAGCTCAGCGAACACCCGCTCTGGGCCTGGGTGGCTGAGGCTGCGGTCGAAATCTTCAATCAAGAGCTTGGTTACTTGATGACCTGGATCGAAGATGACTGGGTGTAGAGCTGCTAATTCGAGGTCTTCTGCTCGACAGAGTCAACCTGCGACACGGATGAGCTGTTCCTTCTCATCCAGCTCCGGAGACAGAGTGAGGAGTCGACTGCTCCTAGGGATCGGTTAACCAGCTTTCAGTAGACTGTACTCCTGCTGGAAACTATCCATCTGAGCCCTCTGGAAGATCAACCGCTCTGCTTGTCGGTAATCTTCGGCAGTGGGGGGACCCTGGGAGTTGGCCGCCCCATGCAACCCTTTCACTGTCACTTCTACCAGCTCCCTCCAAGAGTTGAGGTGACTCAGGTCTGGAGTAGGCTGACTTGATGCATCTACAGTGATCCCACAGAAGGCAGACTTCCGTAACTCTGAGGTATCTTCGGCTTGGGGCACAGCGTGATCCTCCGGCCACGAGTCTTGATGTAGCAGGAGAAAGGAGGGTCCCTGACTCCATCTGTTGGACTCGACAAGCTCCCTCAGCGTTTTTCTGCGTGCCAAGTCATCAGCGGGGTTTCTCGCTGAGTCTACATATCTCCAGACGTGCCCGTCGGTCAACTCTTGGATCTCGGCCACGCGAGTGCCGACGAAGACTTTAAATCGGCAGGACTCAGACTTCAGCCATGTCAGCACTGTTGTAGAGTCAGACCACAGGATTGTCTGGTCGATGTTGATGGTAAGCTCCTTCTCGAGTACTCGTGAGAACTGGGCACCAGTGAGCGCGGCACAGAGCTCCAATCGGGGTATGGAGTGAAGCCGCTTGGGCTAGACACGAGAGCGGGCCATCAGGAATGACAGATACACTCCACCATGTCTGTCAGTAGTCCGGAGATACGCGACAGAACCATAAGCTTCTTCCAAGGCATCGCAGAATATATGTATCTCTCTGTGCAGACCTGAGATGTCCACCTCCTTTGGCAAGTATGGCCGGGGCAAGGTAACCTCAGGCAGGATTTGTCGTTCTTCCTCCCAGGCCTCCCACTGCTGTAGAAGCTCTTGAGGTAGCAATGGGTCATCTCATCCTCGATGCTTGTCCCAAAGGCGCCTGACAAGTATCTTGGCCCTGGTAGTGTAGGGTAATATGAACCCCAGGGGATCATACTGGCTTGCCAACACTTTGTAAATATTACGCATAGTGGGTACGCCATACTCTACATGACGATACTTGTAGCCTAGGACATCAGCGTGAAAAAGCCAGCTTAGCCCTAAGGTGGATTCTGGGGCATCCGTCTTGTTCTGAGCCATCCATTACTCAACACTCGCAGATCGGCTGTCTTCTGGTAGGTGGCTTATCACATCTGGTTCATTGCTGGCCCACTGCTGCAGCTCAAAGCCTCCAGATGCTAGGAGGGCTCGTAGTTCGTTGACAAGGCACCTCGCCTCAGTGATGGTAGGAACACTCTGGAGGCAATTATCCACATAAAAACACTTCTCAACTGAGACCCTCACCTCGTCATCTGGCTGGCTGTTGGCGGTGACATGGTGCTGGAGGGCAAACATGGCGCAACAGGGGCTACATGTCGTTCCAAACAGTAGCACCTGCCACTCATATACTGCAGGGGGCTCTCTTGAACCGACATCCCTCCAAACGAATCTGAGCAGGGCACGATCTTCTGGGAGGAGGCGAACCTGGTGGAACATACCTCTGATGTCTCCGCTGATTGCCACGATATGCTCCCGGAAGCGTAGCAGGACTCCCAAAAGTGATGCTCCCGAAGTTGGCCCAGGCAACAGGTAGTCATTCAGGTTCTGCCCTTGATGCTGATAAGAGCAGTTGAACACCAGCCTATTTTTTTCATTATGACTCACCATATGGTGTGGGATATACCACGTCTCATGGCCTTCTTCTACTGGTACTTCTGGGCCACACTTAATGACAGAGCCTGCCTTGATCAGCTTCTCCATCTCCACTCGATAACATTCAGCCTTTGCAGGATCTTTGGCCAGTCGCCTTTCTACACTTCGTAGACTGGGGATGACGGCTTCTTTAGCGGCCTGAAGGAGCGGCATGTCCTTTCGACGAAGCAGAGGGGTGGCATAACGTAGTATGCCGTCAACCTCTACTCTGGTGGTTATGGACTCAAGGATACTGATGGCATCTTGGTCCTGCTTTGAACGAGTAACCAGTTTCTCACTTCTGAATGGAACAGTATCAACCTGCCATAGTCTCTCGACGTTCTTCATCAACTCGTTCACCTGGGGGGCTACTGTGGTGAATAGACACTGATGTGGTCGGGTGAGGTCACAGACTACACTAGCTGGGCCCTGCAGTGTCCTGCCCAGTCTAGTGCGAATGGCAGCAGGCCCTCCTGGAGGGCCCAACCTGGCAGGTTCAATGGAAGTGATGAGATGGGGTGGTCACTCCCAATGAGAAGCAAGGGCTCCACCTTTGTGAGATTACGCAGGGGAAGGCCAATAAGGTGTTTGTACTTCTGCTGAAGTTGCTTGATGGGGTATGTATGGTCAGCTAACCTGATGCGAGCTGAAGTGAATGCCCCTGAAATCTTGAACCTTCTCTTTGGCTTTGTCGGAGAAGAAACTGTGAATGACACCGATGCACCGCCGAGGGTCTGTATGTCCTGTCTGATTGTACGTAGAGGTAGGTCTTCTGGGGTCCCTTGCACACCTAACTTCTCCTCTGCTTCTGGCAACAGCATAGTTCTCTCTGAACCATCGTCCAGTATGGCAAAGGTGTCGAGTGTTTGGTCACCATGGTGAATGTGGACTTGGACTACTTTCAGAAGAACTCTGCTGCCTTCTCTTGGTCTGTCTAGGTATAGTACCTCAGTCGTGGCCCTTGTATCGTGGTTCTCCACCGCAGATGACTTAGGGGGTCTCACATTGATCTCATGCAGAACCTGAAGATGTTTCCCCTGGCAGAGACTGCATGTCTTTTTCAAGTTGCACTGGGCTGCTTGGTGTGGCCGTGCACAGCGCCAACACCTTTTATTACTCCTAATCCACTCTGTCAGCTGCTCCTTATTCAGCTTGGATACTGCTATACACTGGCAGAGGTAGTGCTCTTCATTGTTACAGAATGGACAGTATGGCCGGCTTTTGTTCTCTTTAAAGGAGCTCCCTGGCACTGGAACTTCGGGTTTCCTAGCTTCTTCCTTCGCACCATGAAGGACAGTGATGGATCGTTTGCCATGTTGTCCTTCCGGCTTGGACACCGGCTTCTCTCTGGCCCATCTCCCCACTGTCTGTCCTTCAGAGTCCTGGCACCAAGACTCATATTTCAGCCATTCTGAAAGGTCCGGTAATGTGTGGGTGCGTGTGCCCTGATGGAACATGCAGTGGCGAAACTCTGCTCTCTGTTCAGGTGGCAGCTTACTTAGCAGACGAGCAACATCAGAGCCACACTGTAATTCAATTTCTCCTTCGTGCCCCAATGTTTTCAGCATTCCTACCAGTGACTGTATCTGGAGTGCAAACTTCTCGAATGCAGCCAGATCTCCACGCCTGACGTCCGGTGCGTCCAACACAGCAGCTATACGCTTCAGAGCTATCTGATGTGGTTGGCCGTACTTGTCATTCAGGGCTACCATCGTGTCTGAGAAGGGCATTGGAGAGAGCTTGGCCTCTTCTAGGTGCAGGTGATCGACCAACACCTGATACTTAAACAGCTCGCTTGCAGTCTGAGGTAAGAGGTTCTCCAGTGAGATCTTGAGCCGAGCAAACTCACTTGGGTCTCGACTTGAGAAGTTAGGGATAGTTGGGCGTGGCCCATGGAAACTTGGCTCTGAGATGAGGTAATTATTTCCCTGAGGCCGTCCAGCGGGCAGTTGTTGTGACCTTGACATGCTTGAGTGCTGCTGTGGGGGGGGCAAGTCATATCCGAGCTCACTCCTGTGACCACCATAAGCTGTAGGAAACTTGAATCCAGCTGCAGGACAACTGTTTGGCTGTGGCCAAACTTATCTTAAGTTTTTTTTTTTTTTCCCCTTTAAAGGTTTCAGTTTGTTTTTCAATTGCATTGTACAGGTTATAAGTCACATTAAAGGGGAAATTATTTATCTTGGTGTCATTTTTTTACATCACAAAAATCTGCCATTTGAACAGGGGTGTGTAGACTTTTTAAATCCACTGTATGTCAAAATAAAAGTGTAATTTAAAACCATGTGTAAACTCCAATTGAAAGGTACTGCTACTTTTTAATTATTTAAAATGTCATAAAGATGTATAAATGAGAGCAGCATTAATGTCACCCAATTTCTCCTCAGGGATCATCACTTTACTGAATCTGAGCAGGTTTACTAAGTTTTGATCAACTTAATTTAAAATACCCTATTTTAAATGATCCTGGTGATATTATTCCAGATGATTAGACAAAAATAAATCGACACAAGATGCATCAGTTATTCTATCACGATTGGTCAGAATATTAGAAACTATCAAGTTGTCATGAACCTAAGATGTTTCAGACTCTACAATCAGTCTCATCCACAACAACACACAACTTGTTCTCACAGATCTTCTGTAGCTTTGATGAGATGTTGTTCAAATTACCGGTAAACATTGTGAGCAGGTGAAGCTGACAGATGCTGCTAAGCCCCTCCCTCCCCGTTTGTAGCTTCACCAGGAACGGGCGTTGCTTCACAGTGAGGGTGTGTGATCTGACGATATTAGATCGTTATGGATTAAAACATGACGACGATCGTAGAACCGTCACATTTTAACCATTGCGGTGCCGTCTGTGGTCCATACACAGCACATTCAAAGGTTTTTTCTCTGCCAAATCACACCATTTGCTAGTCAGTAGTGGTGCAACGGATCATCATTGATCCGTGATCCGCATCGATCTAGCTCCACGGTTCGTAGTCCGCAGATTGGTTGACAGAAGAAGAAAAAAATGAAAATAATGATCCGCGCATCATTACTAATGTCTTGATGAAGCCTGTTCCGTTTGCGACATCAGTGTGTGTGTGTGTGTGTGTGTGTGTGCTTGTGCGTGTCTGTGTGTGCGCACGCATGACTGAGAGCGAACGTACCCACGCTGGTTGTGTATCTGTGTGTGATTGCGTGAGAGTTGAAGAGAGACGCACAAAGAGGGAGGGACAGAAAGGAACAGTTCTGTGTGTGTAATAAGTCTGTGTGAATGTCGTCATGCCTCCTCCATCCATGTCTTTTAAAGCTCTTAATAAATAAATATTAAATGTTTAAAAAAGAAGGTGTCATAACTTATATTTTTCTCTCCATACACTTACGTGTATGGTAATTACAGGTAATCTCCTGTTTAAAGGATGAAGGTATAAGGTGTTACATCATTCCCATACACGTTGATGTAATTGTCAAAAGGCATGACAGCCTTATATTGCACTTTAATTTTTTTTAATATGATTCAAAATGTTATTTAAGCATTGAACTGACACCTCAAGTTAAATGTTGTTTGTATTTAATGAGCAGAAAAAGGTTGCACTAAGTGTTTTACAAAATAAATGGAGAGCAAAGTTATTTGTCTGGTCTTTTTTTTTTTCTTCTGCTGAACAGAAAAATGATCCGATCCATGACTCAAAACCGTGATACGATCCGAACCGTGAGTTTTTTTTTTATCCGTAGCACCACTACTAGTCAACATGTCAGCATTACAGACACCAAATAATTATTAAGCGCTTAAACAGGGCAGAAGTACGCTCCGTAATATCACCCAGGCCTAATGTAACCAAAGCAGTAACGTTTTAGGTGACACGGTTCACATTGCTACTAATGTTTTTATTTATTTTATTTTTTTTTTACAGCAAAGGCCACTATCTATTTACAATTTGAAATTCAGGACGCACCACCGTGTATTAAATCAGAAGTGTGGAAGCATTTTTGTTTCCCCAAGACAATAATGAAAGATGTGAGAAAGAAGAACATGTGAAATCCAAGGTTAGAGGGGAACAGAGAGGAAAGGGAGAAACAAGAGAGAGAGAATGAAAGCCATAGTTTGTTTATTTATATTATTTCTTTGATATGGGATTTGTTTTAAAGTCCAATTGTTAAGGCACAAAATACATTTTCAGTTGCAGTTTTAAAAAGAGCCGGAATTTAAATAAATAGGCTTCCTCTTCATGTGTACCATTTATTTATTCTCTTTTGTTTTTCCTCATTTACATTAGGTTATAAACACATGGTGAAAATATCAGCGTTAATCATCTTTCCCTGTACGTTATAATAATAGTAGTAGTAGTTGTAATAGTAGTACAGGGCTCTCAAGTTTTGAACTCAGTTCAGAGTGAGACTTTGGCTGCAGTTGCGGTAAAAGATAAAAGACACAAATTTGTACAAATCAAACTATTTAGTTAGCATTTAACATTTCCTAGTGCAGGGGTGATCATCATCCACGGTTAGTAATTATTTTACAAACAGATGTAACTTAGTGAGCAGGCTGAGAATAACTTTGCCTTTAAATCATGTGTGTGCCTCACACTTCCAGAGGAAACATGGTGTGTGTGTGTCTTGCTACTCCTCTGTGGCTCACACACACACACTCAAGCGCTTCAGCCACGCACATGCAAGCACTCAGTGACTCACACCAGTGGAGTATTTCATCAAAGTGTTCTCAGTAGACCCAGGCTTATGGTTTAAACCTGATTCAGCTAAGCCGTCCGTGACCATGCTGGCTTTTACCATTTCACCAAACTCTTCTTAGATTGGAGCTCCCCAGCTAAGCCGAGCCAGCTGACAGTGTTTAGTTTAAGTGCTTGTCCTCATAAGACCCACGAGATCAATCACAGATTTATTGATTAGAGAGTGACAGCGCATGAGCTGCCGCTTTTACGATGAATGAGAAGCCAATAGGAACCAATGCTGAGACCAACAGGACGTCACGTCATCTGTTACTGAAATAAAAGTGAAAATAAATGAAGGACACGTTAAAAAAAAAGGAAAAAAAAAAGGACCGACTGTGGTTTTAACATTTTAAAAGTAGTAAAGGGTTAAAGATAGGGATGTAACGATTCACTCAACTCCCTATACGATTCGATTCACGATACTGGGTTCCCGATACAATTCTCTCACGATTTATTTTACAAAAAGGGAATGTAGACAAATATTCCTTTATTTTTTAGGGGGAAAAAACTAGAAAATACTGTACTATTTTCCTTTTATATTTAATTGTCAAAAGAATCCCTTGATAAAATATTCAAAACAATGCAATTTAACTAAAAATAAATCTTGAATGAAATAAAGGAATAATACAAATGAAGAAGAAGCCTATTAATTTAAATTCTGGTTTTATAGTAAACAATGCAAAACTACATAATAGTTCCTTTTCTTTTTTAAAGTGCAACTGAAAATGTATTTTGTGCCTTAGCAATTGGACTTTAAAAAAAAAAAAAAAACAGTCTGCACTGTATTTACGTCAGATATTTGTTTGGACCAGCAGAGGGCGGTGGTAACCCAGTGGTCGGTTGGGATGCAGATATCCTTGCAGTGAAAAAGAGATGCTATGTATGCTAGCAGACAGAGCTAATAGAAAAACCTGACTTTTACAGATATTCACATCATATTACAGATATTCTTTCGGTGCTAAAGGGGTAAAGAATAATTTATGAACATGTTTAAGAGTAAATGGCGACCAGAAAGAAAGTAGTAACAGATTCGGCCCGCCGCCTACACTTTTAGACGAGAAGTATAGATAGCGCCCTTTGCTGTTTAAAAAAAGTACTGCGATTCAATTTTCAGAGCATCGATTTGAATCGCCATGCCTATGAATCGATTTTTAACTGCCTTACGATAATCGTTACATCCCTAGTTAAAGAAGGTGTTATTTAGTCAATTTATCATAGCAAACAAGTGAAGCATGTGATCACTGATAAGTTTTTTTTTTAACACCAATAGCGTTTAATAAAAGAGATTATGTAACTCACAATTAAATAATATGTAATTATGAGACTTGTGAGTGTTTGATTAATAGTTTGTTGAACTCAGCACGAAATGATCAGCGGGCACAGCAGCAGTGCTGTTGGATGCTGTTGGATGTCACATCCAACACTATAGATGCTGCAGGTGAGCTGTGCACATCCCGAAAAGCGATAGTGTATCTTTGTCATTGGGAGCCTTAGTGCTCTGCCCTATGACTGACCCTGAAGCCCCTCCCTCTCTGTATGTCCACAGCTTTCTCACTATTAATTTCTGATCAATTAATTGACACATTTATACCGTGTGGTAAACGGAGGCAATGGATACGTATGTATCCTAATACATTATTACTGATGGTTTAAAATCATGGAGACTGTAATATCTCATTAAAAATACGGTACACATTAAACATGTAATAAGACAATGATTCTATCATCATGTTTTTGGATTTAAAATCATATTTAAAAAATTACCATGATATTCTGTTTAATTTCCTTTTAAAATACTGTATTAAAGCAGTATTAAAAAAAAAAAAAAAAGTATAACAAGTCTTTCTGACTCCTTTTTCCTTTTTTAGATCTATATTGAGTGTTTTAAAGCATCACTAAATGACTTCTTTCAAAATGATGATGTGGTTTCATGAGAGTGCGTCTGCAGCTTAAGCCATGTCTGCTGCTTAAACCTGGTCAGGAGCAGGTTTGACCCAAGGTGTTTTCTCATTGATGAAACCATCGTTCCAGTTAGAACCCAGCTTAAACGGAGCCAGACTTTCAGGTTTAACCTGGAGTTAACTGTGAACTGGTTTTGATGAAATACCCCTCAGGTTTCCTCTCACGCCCAATAAGTGAGACATGAGAGCTTTGCTAGTATATCAGTATGAGCACGGCTGCTCAGACGCCCCTCCCCCCTCTCTGGTCTAATCCTCCGTATAACCCACATTGATTTCAAAATAAAATGAAAATAAATGTTTTGAAACGTAATCACCAAATAAGGAACAGTCAAAAAGTATGTTTCCTCAAAAGAGAAGTCCACAGGAGCTCAAAACTTGTGAAAGAGCCTTAAACTCTCTTCCTCTCTCTCAATCATGTGCCTGCGGACCATGTCTGCTGGTTGTGTGCGCGCACATCTGGTGCTACTCCAGGTCTTTAGCGATTAGCTCTGGCTCGCCACTGTGATTAGCTCTGGCACACACACCGGAGCAGAGCTGTGCAGTGAAATACATAAAGATGGTGCGCCAGCTCCCCCTCACACTGAGGTCAAAAGCTGCATAGGTTTCACTTCTGGGTGAACATGAATGTGCCGTCCGAGCGAAATGAAATTAAAATGAATGTTTTGAAATCACCAAATAGTCCAAAATAACAGACACACACACACTTGGGCTATATGGAAGCCGTCGACAAAGTTTCCGGTCGAACAGACCGATTCATGGAGAAATTTGCTCCACAAACACAAACAACACAAAATATTAAATAAATCCATCCAGTCGTTTGTTTGTGGTCTTTGTAAGTCTTACAACACAGAGAAAATTGCTCCGTTTTAAATTTTACACATTTGTGACGTCACAAATGAAACCGAGAAAGAAAATACCCTCCCCTCCACTTGTAACTCTACCCATGGACTCCACTCCAATCTGATGAAAATTGTTGCGAAAGTCCGCCATTATTTTTCTCGCTAGCGAAGAATTGATGGCTACCGGTAAAACTAAATACAGCTGCTGGTGCCGCGCCTCCAAGGTGAACATACACTGTAGTGTAAGCACTATTTGTTCATGCAAAGGTGTACACTGGTCTTGTGGTTCGGCGCATTAGCGAACCTGTTATATCGCCTTGTATCGCTGATTGGTGTTTGTGACACAATGCGATGCAGCGGTTGTAGAAAACAAATGATTATCACATTAAATGCACTGTTCCTGTAGTTAGAAGAGCAATGGAGGAGGAGAAAGTGACTTAGCAGATTAACACTCCGGTGAGAGTTTGAATGACTGCTGCTGTGAGACACCAAGCACTGAGATGGACTCAATGTTTTACTGTAATGTGCAGTTTTTTTGGCTGAAAACAATAACAACAGTGTGTGGATAGCAAAAATAAAATCCCTTTGGCAATCACTGATCACTCTGTAAAAGAGCGAGACATGAAGTGAGTGAGTGTCTGTAGACACACCCACTCATGAATATGCATAAGTAGGCCAAAATGGCCCGATTTCAGAACTGCTCAGAAAGTGACTTTTCAGAGTAGAGTACTCATCCTGCTCAGTGCTCGCGCGTACAGCCCCACCAGCATGGCCCACTGGACTGTCGTTCCCTTGCACACCGGAATATAATGGCAGGATGAAGGGTTGGCTGCTCGAGAGATACGCCTCATCTACATTTAACACCTGCCCCCATCGAGCGTTGCCATGTATGGAGGGGCCACCTGTCGAGATACATGTGGACCCAACAGCCCCACCCAAAGCATGCCACACCGCAGCCACACTGCAGCCACCGTGCCCCTACACTGGCAGCAGAGGGTCTATGATGATCTCCTCCGGGACGAGGCCCTTGGTGTCATTGAACGTGTGCCTTATGGTGAACCTGTGACGTGGTGCTATCGTATGGTAGTCACCCGGAAGCATGATGGTTCTCCCCGCAGTACAGTGGACCTCTCCCCTCGCAACAAGTTCTGCCAGCGTGAGACTTTCGCCACTGAGTTCCCTTTCCAACTCGCTCGCCGTATCCCCAAAGACACTTGGAAGACTGTCACTGATGCCTGGAACGGTTACCATAGTGTGCCCCTGCGTGCCCACTCAAGGCCACTTCGCCCATTGGCGCTCGGGGAGACGGTTTTCCTTCAGAATCAACAGGGCCCAAGCCCCCACAAATGGGAAAGGTCAGGGGTGGTTGTGGAGTCATTGGATCATGATTAGTATCGTGTCAGGGTCGACGGGTCGGGGCGCCTGACCTTGTGCAATCGGAGGTTCCTCCGTGCCTTTACACCGGCTTCACCCTGCGCCAGTCTGTGTCCAGCTGCGATGTTACTGCCACCAGTGTCTTTGGAACCGGGGCCCCAACCTGCCCACCCAGGTACTATGGTCCCGTGTGAGGTTGCCCCACAGGTGGATGGGCCTTGTGAATCTGCGACCGATGCCCCTTCTCCACCGCATGGTGGTGACAATGTAACTGCGGCCATCACCCCGCCCTTCTCGCCCTCCGCTTCTCCGTCCCTGCCTTTGCTTTCCCTGCCGTTGCTGTCAGGCCGCGTGAGGAGGCAGCGTAAGCGCTATGAGCCGGAGTCGGGCCGTTGGGTACAGGACTGAGTCCGTTCACCTATTAAAGTTTGTAGCTTTACGGACTGGGGGGGATGCAGGGTTTACCACCGGCTACTAGAGGCCACTGTAGGCCTCTGCTTCGTTGGTGTCTGAGTTAGTCAGGAGGCATCCATGTTTCCTGCTGCTTCCCTCCTGCTAAGACGTGTTTGTGAGCTGTTCCACTTATTTCATGTGTTTGCTCATTTATATTTGTTCTCTATGTTCTTGTATATGCTTTAGCTTTATATAAGAGTTATAAGCTCCTGCACTTTTGTATTTGCAGGTCTCATTCATCTCTGTCATTAAAGAAAACCATTTGACATAGAGGAGTGTGTTTCTTCACAGTTTGACGGCAGTCATCATCCAGCGCGTTGGTAAATTAGCGTCCATTGTGTTTTCTCTCCCACGGTTTTTCCAGCTGTCCTGATGCTCACTTTACAATCCTCAGCACCTTTAGAAGAACATTCTACCATCAGCACCTCCATCTCTCTCCGTCCACCATTTCACTGCTGTGTTCCTGACCCACAGTGGTTGCCAGATATAGCCGACGATTCCCTGCATAAATTATGTTGAATATCCACGGAAATGCCCCAAAAACCACAATTTCATCATCCAAATAACAACATAAATGTCCACTTTTGACCAACTTCATTCACTGTTTACTCACTAAGTAACTTTTTTAAAACTGACAGATAGCGGGAAAAAAATAGTGAACTTGGCAACTCACAGAACTAACTACCTTGCTTTTTTCTTTTTTTTTTTTTTTTTTACAACTTTATTTACATAAAAAACCCAATATGATTACAGTGGGAATTTGTTGATTAGAGATAGATAGATAGATAGATAGATAGATAGATAGATAGATAGATAGATACTTTATTCATCTCCAAGAGAAATTCACAGTTCCAGCAGCTTACAGGTATGGGAACACAGGGGCATGCAGGGAAAGTACAATGTGAAAATTTAAAACAGTGCAAAAAAAGTACTAAGGTAAAATATAATGGTATAAAAACGAAATACAGTATAGTGTCTGCCAGTCCAGTTCAAGTGCAGTTGTGCAGATGACAGTGTGCAAGATACAGTTGCGTAATGGTCAGTTTGTACATACTTAGAGTCCAACTTGTAGATGTGTGTGTGTGTGTGATAAAGTGCGTGTGTGACAGAGGGTGCATGGTGTGATTAGCATTAAGTCCAGTGTTCTATGGTTGATTTTATCGCCCCCCCCCTAGAGTTGTTAAAGAGCCGCATGGCGTGGGGGAGGAACGATTTCCTCAGTCTGTCAGTGGAGCAGGACTATGACAGCAGTCTGTCACTGAAGTTGCTCCTCTGCCAGGAGATGGCGCTGTACAGTGGATGGTGTGGATTGTCTATGATGGACGTACTGAGGTCTGCCAGTCAGATAGTCTGTAATCCATGCCACCAGGTCTGATCCTACTCCCATCTCTGTCAGTTTGTGCCTGAGGAGCAGAGGCTGGATGGTGTTAAAGGCGCTGGAGAAGTCCAAAAATGTAATCCTCACAGCACCACGATGAATTTAGGATACAATTTTGTTTGTTTTATGTCCCCTTAAACATCTTCAACAATCTTCATGGCAGGTGGACGAGCTGCACTTCACAGTACACTCCCATCACAACAGTGCAACACAGTCATTATAATGTTTTTTAATACTGTGGTTTCAACTGACACGCTGAGATCGCCTGCGCTAAATGCGGTTACGGTAGCTGAATAGATAAGACACTATGCTTGTAAGCAAAAAGTCTTGGGTTCAAGCCCAAAATGGGCAACCTTTTTTATTTTGTCTTTTTTGGGATGTCTGGAATACGTCTGCTGAACAGCCCAACGTTGAAATGACGTGATGGCCTGAAGTTGAGACGACGTCTCTGGTGGGTGCAGAATGAAAATCTTTACAACTTCCTAGACATCCCCAAAAAGACAAAATTAGAAAGGTGGTCAATGGTGGGCTTGACCCCAAGACCTTTTGCCTTCAAACGCAGAGAGTTATCTCTTCAGCTACGGAAACCACATATACCCAGAAGAACTCAGTGTGTCACATCAAACTACAGCATTAAAAACATTTTAATAACTGTGTTGCACTGTTGTGTTGGGAGTGTACTGTGAAGTGCAGCTCGTCCACCTGCCATGACTGCGTGCTCGAGCTCCGCCGACGGGAGAGAACCAGCCATACATATCACCCAGGCAGGCATCGGCGAAGGGTGAAGAGCTGGGTGGGATCGACTCTGTGTCTCTGCTTGTGTATTGGTTGAGGTTACAAGGGGCGGGGTCAATTAGCATATGTGTGAAACATTTCAGTTCAACATTTAGATTTAGATTTAACATTTAGATTTAGATTTAACATTTAGATATAAGATTAAGCATTTAGATATATAACATTTAGATTTAGATTTAAACATTTAGATTTAACATATATTATTTAGATTTAAACATTTAGATTTAACATATATTATTTAGATTTAAACATTTATAAATAAGATTAGACTAGACTAGAGACATGGGACTAAGACTGTTGGAAAGCTAGTACCCAATAATGTGCAGTTGAGTCTTGGTCCCATCTCTCATACCCTAAAGGGGGCCGATGTATAGCCCAAAAACGTTTAAAATATTGGTTTCTGTCGCTCTCCTGTGGGGAAAAAGTAGAACTTTTGATAGGAATGTCCTAGAGATATGGGACTAAGACTGTTGGAAAGCTAGTACCCAATAATGTGGGTTGAGTCTTGGTCCCGTCTCTCTAACCCTAAAGGGGGCCGAGTTATATGCAAAAACCTTTAAAATATTGGTTTCTGGCGCCCTCCTGTGGGGAAAAAGTATAACTTTTGATAGGAATGTCCTAGAGACATGGGACTAAGACTGTTGGAAAGCTAGTACCCAATAATGTGGGTTGAGTCTTGTCTCTCTAACCCTAAAGGGAGCCGAGTTAAAGCCCAAAAACCTTTAAAATATTGGTTTCTGGCGCCCTCCTGTGGGGAAAAAGTATAACTTTTGATATAAATGTCATAGAGACATGGGACTAAGACTGATGGAAAGCTAGTACCCAATAATGTGGGGTTGAGTCTTGGTCCCGTCTTTCTAACCCTAAAGGGGGCTGAGTTATATTCAAAAACCTTTAAAATATTGGTTTCTGGCGCCCTCCTGTGGGGAAAAAGTATAACGTTTTGATAGGAATGTCCTAGAGACATGGGACTAAGACTGTTGGAAAGCTAGTACCCAATAATGTGCAGTTGAGTCTTGGTCCCATCTCTCATACCCTAAAGGGGGCCGATGTATAGCCCAAAAACCTTTAAAATATTGGTTTCTGGCGCTCTCCTGTGGGGAAAAAGTAGAACTTTTGATAGGAATGTCCTAGAGACATGGGACTAAGACTGTTGGAAAGCTAGTACCCAATAATGTGGGTTGAGTCTTGGTCCCGTCTCTCTAACCCTAAAGGGGGCCGAGTTATATGCAAAAACCTTTAAAATATTGGTTTCTGGCGCCCTCCTGTGGGGAAAAAGTATAACTTTTGATAGGAATGTCCTAGAGACATGGGACTAAGACTGTTGGAAAGCTAGTACCCAATAATGTGGGTTGAGTCTTGGTCTTGTCTCTCTAACCCTAAAGGGAGCCGAGTTAAAGCCCAAAAACCTTTAAAATATTGGTTTCTGGCGCCCTCCTGTGGGGAAAAAGTATAACTTTTGATAGGAATGTCCTAGAGACATGGTACTAACACTGTTGGAAAGCTAATACCCAATAATGTGGGGTTGAGTCTTGGTCCCGTCTCTCTATCCCTAAAGGGGGCCGAGTTAAGGCCCCAAAACCTTTAAAATATTGGTTTCTGGCGCCCTCCTGTGGGGAAAAAGTATAACTTTTGATAGAAATGTCCGAGAGACATGGGACTAAGACTGTTGGAAAGCTAGTACCCAATAATGTGGGGTTAAGTCTTGGTCCCGTCTCTCTAACCCTAAAGGGGGCCGAGTTATAGCCCAAAAACCTTTAAAATATCTGTTTCTGGCAGTCTCTTGTGGGAAAAACTATAACTTTTGATAGGAATGTCCCAGAGACACGGGACCAAAACTGTTGGAAAGCCAGTCCCTTATAATAAAGGCAGACTCTGGTCCCGCCTTCCTATCTAGTCAGGGGGCGGAGTTACACTCACTTCAACCAAAAACCGGAAGTTGTGTCCAATCGACTCAGAGGGCCCAGAAATGGGTTTTCTGTGAATATCACAATTTTCCATACAAAGTCAACACTTAAGTCAATTTTCGCCTCCAGTCTCCGCCTATGGCAGGTACAAAATGGCCTGTATCTTTTGATAGGAAGGTGCTAGAAGGATGCAACCAACGTCCGTCTGCTATAATTCGGGTACGGCTTTCCAACGGTATCACCCACGAGTCTCTACGAGCTTCCGTTCAAAAGTTATTATTTAACGAAAATTCAAAAAATTGCAATATCTCAAGAACCGAACATCAGACGAGGACGAGGGTGGTACCGCTGCAAAGCCAGTAGTGACTCTACGCCTCGGCTTGCAGAATGCTAGATCGCTAGCCAACAAATCGCACCTCCTGAATGACCTTTTTATGTTCCGCGGATTGGATCTGATGTTCATTACGGAGACATGGCAATGGGAAGATGACTACGTTAATCTTAATGGGCTGTGCCCTCCGGACTGCTCCGTGTTTGGAACTCCACGGCTTATACGACGTGGAGGAGGATTAGCGCTCGTATACCGAGACGCTTTCAGCTGCAGACTGTTGGACATGAACACGTTCAACTCCTTCGAGCTCCAGATGTGTAAGGTTGGAAATGAACACTCTTTTTACTGTGTTTTAATCTGCTGAAATCCTGGTCCTGCTCGTTTATTCCTAGATGAATTCTCTGAGTTTATGTCATCTATTGTTTAGCTGGAGAGTGTATTAATCCTTGGTGATTTTAATCTACATGTTGATAATTCCTCCTGTCCTATGGCAGCTGAGCTGATGTCTCTATCGGACTCTTTTCACTTTGTGCAACATGTGTCAGGTACAACACACACTAAAGGTCATACTTTAGATTTGGTCTTTTCTTTTGGTTTAATGATTGACCATCTAGGTATTGAAGACTTACAAATAAGCGACCATTGCTGTATCAAATTTAATCTGTCAATAACACTGGTACAGACTATTTCTAATATGAAAAAGCGGAGACGCATTCTTAATGAAGCAGTAATCAGTGGATTTTCTGCCTCTTTTGATCCAACTACATTTGCTAGTTGTGATGATGTTGACACTTTTATGACAAACTTCAATAGCCATTGTCTGTCTGTTTTGGACACAGTAGCACCAGCTAAAAATACTCCAGGCTCTAATAAGAAACCTTGTCCGTGGATGAATGAAGCTATTTTTAGCTTTAGGAGAAGATGCCGAAAAGTGGAACGGTTGTGGAAAACCACTAAACTAGAGGTGCACGGACTCCATTTAAAAGAAAAGATAATGGAGCTAAATGAATTAATAAAGCATGCCCGCTCTGCTTATTTTACTAATCTTGTTTTGCAAAATAAGAGAAAACCCAAGGTTTTGTTCAATACTATTGAAAATCTTGTTGCACCCTCACCGTCCCATGTGCCTGTACACACACAGGAGGACTGTAACAATTTTTTAAATTTCTTTGTAAATAAAGTACAAGATGTCAGGGCTAGCATCACACCTCCCTTGGTTAGCTTGAGCAGTGCATTGGCCCCTGTGAGCTCATGGTCCTCCTTCACTCCTGTCAGCCTACAGGATGTTCAGGTTTTAGTAGGAAAGATGAAACCCTCATCGAGCACTGTAGACATTGTTCCTACTTCTCTGCTTTTAAATGTTTTTGATGTTGTCTGTCCTTGGGTGGTAAAATTGATAAACCTCTCACTGTTATCTGGCTCGGTCCCCAGCTTTTTTAAACATGCGATAATAAACCCCATTCTTAAAAAAACCCAATCTTGATCCGGGGGAGCCTATAACCTACCGGCCCATATCTAAGCTTCCCTTCATGTCTAAAATCATGGAGAAAATGGTTGCTAAGCAGCTAACCTCATACATGGAACAACATGATTTTTATGATAAATATCAATCTGGTTTTAGATCAATCCACTTCACTGAACCTGCTCTTCTGAAAGTTTCTAGTGACGTGATGATGGCCGCTGACTCTGGTCGTTACACAGTTTTAGTTTTACTTGATCTGACAGCTGCCTTTGATACTGTAGATCACAGTATACTGGTTGATCGACTCAAATCTGAGATGGGCTTTTCTGGTACTGTTCTCCAGTGGTTTACCTCTTACATTAATGGAAGAACCTTTAATGTTGCTATTAATGATGTAATGTCTAATATGTCCAACCTGTCATGTGGAGTAGCCCAGGGCTCTGTTCTGGGGCCTGTTTTGTTTTTATTGTATCTGATGCCTCTTGGTCGGTTGATCCGTGGTTTTAAAAATGTGTCTTATCATTTTTATGCTGACGATATCCAGTTGTACTGCTCCTTTAATGACTGAGTTTCACTTTTTATCAAAGTTCTTAGACTGTATATCCTGTATCAAAAACTGGTT
Source organism: Gouania willdenowi (assembly GCF_900634775.1). Classification (NCBI taxonomy): domain Eukaryota; kingdom Metazoa; phylum Chordata; class Actinopteri; order Blenniiformes; family Gobiesocidae; genus Gouania; species Gouania willdenowi. Next base: position 32,558,367 of record NC_041060.1, read on the forward strand.
GTCATCAAATTATCTCCAGATAAATTCAAACAAAACAGAAACTCTGATCATTGCTCCTGATAAAAAGATCCCTATAATTAAAAACTCTCTTGGTGATCTGGGCTCATCTGTTAAAACCAGCCTCAGAAACCTTGGGGTTGTTTTTGATCAGTCCATGTCTTTGGAGGGACACTGTCATCAGCTGACTAAAAACTGTTTTTACCACCTGACAAATATCTCTAAAGTGAGGCATTTATTATCAAAATCAGATCTGCAACTGGTCATACACGCATTTATATCATCTCGTATTGACTACTGTAATTCTGTTTTTACATGTTTTAATAAGTCGACCCTAAACAGACTCCAGATCGTTCAGAACGCTGCTGCCAGACTTTTAACTGGTGCTTCTAGAACATCCCACATCATCTTCTTGCTACTCTGCACTGGCTTCCAGTTAAGTTTCACATAGAATATAAAATATTAGTTCTCGCGTTCCGAGCATTACATGGTCAGGCCCCTAAATATATCTCGGACTTGTTGTGCCCCTGCACTTCAGGGCAAAACCTTCGATCTTCAGGTCAGGGTCTCCAAAAGACCCCAAAAACTAAATTTAAAACCAGAGGAGACCTGGCGTTCCAGGCTGTAGCTCCCAGACTCTGGAATAACCTGCACCAGTCTCTCAGGGAGCTCAACTGTGTGGTCACTTTTAAAAAACTGCTGAAGACTACACTTTACAGAAAAGCTTTTACTTAACTGAATTTTAATTTTTATTTGTCCTTTAATATTGCTGTTATTATGATATTTGTTTTATTATTCTATTGTGTTGCACTTGTACTTTTACCACAACTCTGCACAGTACTTTGTGATTTTATCTGCAAAAAGCGCTTTATAAATAAACTACTTATTTACTTACTTCAAATATGACACATATTTCAATAGTCAGATAGCTGTCCAGATTTACAAATTATTCATGTAGGCTAATGTTATGTTGAGTTTGATGTTACATTCTACATTCCTTGGTTTTAAAAAAAGATAATAATTTTAACTAGCTGTTGACTTTACCCATTCATGCCAAAATATTTTTTTTAATATACTAAAGTTCTGTATATTTCTAAGTTTTGTGGCATAGTCATTTGCACTTTATAATTTGTACAAAGGTTTGTGTCTTTAGCTTTAGATTAACATATATTCTGATTGCAAAAAGTATAGCATTTATTTTTATGTCTGTCCCCTCAGCAATTGCTCTCTGAATTTGTACTGTTTAATGTCCCCCCAATAATGAAAAGAGATCATAGTGCTCCTTCTGGTTCATCCATCCTGACCTGCACCACTGCTCTCTTTGTCTCCTCTTTTACTACAGATGGTAGTTACAGGAGTGTGACTTGGTTTTTAATCCATGACTTCAGCTCTCTGTGTTCTTTAACACACACATCTGTTTAGTGACACTTCATCAGATTCAGGAGTGTGTGAGCAGGGAGACTGTAGACACTAATATATTACCAGCCTGGATTGTTCACTTTAATACTGTAAATATAATTAGGAATTCTTTAAGTGTTTACATGCTTTTGTTGTTCATACTGCCACTAAACGCTGCTCACTGAACCTGAGGGAAAGATTTAAGGGAAAAATAACTGAATCATCCTGTTTTATAACATATGGTACATCTGTAGATTTGATTACAGACAGTGAGGCTGAACACAGAAACAGTGTTACTCAATGGGACCAGGATGTATGTAATTATATTCTGAAAATTCTTAGGTCACATGTAACTTTTCTATTATTTATCTTTTTACTTTACATTTTAGAACCTTTTAAAGAAACAGTGCAAACATCAGAGACAGTATGTCAATGTCAACTTTATTAATATAGCACATTTCAAAACAGCTACAACTGCCTAAAGTGCTGTACAGCAAACATTATAAAATACAATGTAAAAATAGTCACAAAATATACAGTATAAAACAATAATAATAAAATACATGGGATCTGCTCAACTTGGGTTGAAAGCCAAAGCAAAAAGATGGGTTTTCAACAAAGACTTAAAAACATGAATGGACTGGGCCATTTTGACATTCAGAGGAAGGCTGTTCCAGAGACTCGGAGCCGCTACGGCAAAAGCCCGGTCTCCTCTGGTTTTGCGCTTAGCTATAGGCACCACCAGAGTCATTTGATTGGATGATCTCAGTGTTCGACCTGGATCACGAAACAACAAAAGCTCCGAAAGGTAGGATGGAGCCAACCCATTCAGACATTTAAAAACCATCAACAGTATCTTGAACTGAATCCTAAAACTGACTGGAAGCCAGTGCAGAGAGGCCAACACAGGAGTTATGTGCTCACGTTTCCTCCTTCCCATGAGCAAACGCGCCGCTGCGGTTTGAACCAACTGCAGACGCCGGATGGAAGTTTGATCGAGCCCACAGTACAGAGAGTTAAAATAATCTAAGCGACACGTAATAAAAGCATGAATGACACGCTCCAGGTCGGCGTGAGGCAAATAGGATTTGATTTTGCTAAGCAGTGTGACCATCTCTGATAATCCCAGCTTTACTTTAAGTTAAATGTTTTAATTCAAATCTGCCACTAGTGAGCAGACGTCACACATTGTTTTACACACAGTATAATATTGTTTTATTCTGCACTGAAATGTGTGTTTTTGGTAAAGAGTTTAATAAAATAATGAAAATGAAAGGAATAGAGCATCAGGTTCAGGCCATCAAGTGTTTGTGCACATTTGTCCATGTAACAGGCCCTGATGGTTTATCATTCACACACCTGTTTGATCATCAAATGTCTGAGTTAAAGTCAAGACTCTGAAACATCTACAAATTAGTTTCATCATTAATAATAAGATTCATTTGTTTTCTTACACAAAGTAATTATTTCCTCTTGTTCAGATCAAGACATTAAATCATTATCAATCTACAAATCATCCACATTTTATTTCAATGAAAATTTCAAACATCATCAACACATTGTATGTGAGCAGCTGCTCACTTCAATCATCACAGTTTAATAATGAGATTTTCACAACATCAACAGCACAGTGTGATAAGATTACACATCAGCAGTCTCTCTCTTTACAGTATGTTGGCCTCACTGGAGCCAGACTTCAGGATCTGAAGAGAAAGAATACATTTCACACTTTTTCTGAACCAGGGATACAGAAACACATAGATCACAGGGTTAAGCAGGGAGTTGAAGAGTATCAAACAGAAAACAAAAGCAAAATATGTTACACTCATATCAGAAAATCCTGTTGAAAGTGCAACAATGTAAAATGGAGTTGAGCACAATAGAAACACAACAACCACTACACCCAGAACTCTGGCTGCTTTCAGCTCTGACCTGTTAACCTTCTGTGAAACCTGAAACGTCACCATTGTAACATGAGAGCGCATGGCCTGAGCCTGAGACACAGCCACCACAAACACTCTCACATACAGGACCACTATGATACTGAATGGAAAGATGAAATCCAGTAAAAGATTCACAATTCCACCAATAGGAGGAAAATAAACTGCACAATCTCCAGCACAAGAATTAAACCTACCTGGATGTTCTATATTATCTTTGAGCACTGCAGTGTAAAATATCACATAACAGAGCCAACATAGGACAATACCTGCTTTTGTTCTGTTTGGAGTAACTTTAGTAGAATAGTGCATCGGATCACAAACAGCTACATAACGATCAACTGATATCAGCACAACAGTTCCTGTTGAAGCAGAGCTGACCATAGCAGATACAACAGCATTAAATACACACCAGCCTGCACTTAGAACCCAGCAGCCGTCTAAGAGCAGGATCTGAAAAATCCAAAGGAAACCCACAGAGAAATCTGACACAGCGAGAGAGAGGAGGAGGAAGTTGGTTGGAGTGTGCAGCTTCCTGGAGGAGTTAAAGAGCAACATACTGATTATTACATGATACAACAATTTTCATCAAAGCAGAAAACAGCAGCAGTCAAACACAGAAACTTTCAGCAATGTAACATTGTAACAAAAACAACAGAACATGTCAATACTTGAAGTGTGAGATGGTGATGATGACCAGCAGGTTCAGGGTTAAAGTGAGCACAGAGATGGAGGACAGGATGATGTGAATGAGCACAGACACTGAGTGAGAGCGCATGATCCTCCTGCAAGAGAAGTTTCCCAGATGTGGATAGCAGAGCTCAGCTTCATCAGGTGTGCTCATAGTGAGGAGAAGATGCTGCTGCGCTCTGCAGCGTTCTAACTCAGGCTGTCTGATGTACAACCCATATATCAATCCTGATCCTCCCTCTAACTCTGGGATATGGAGGTTGGACCTCAGGGCTGGACCTCCCTCAGAGACGCCTACTCTACAGATTATGAAACATTATGTATCACGATTGTTAAAATATGTTAGTTCTACCAGGGGGAGAGCAACTCTGTCAGTAATCAAAAAAGTGAGACAACAATGGTAACATTTTATAATCAGCACAGGGTTTATTAAAGCTACACAGGTGAATGTAGCAATAAAAAGCATATCCTAATTTAAAATATCATTAAAAAACTATTAAAATGTGTCCCCACACACTGTTAAAAGATCTATAAATACTGACTAAAATGTGTCTTGACACACAGTTTCAAAGGGCTAAAACTTTTTAAAAAGGTCAAATGAATTGATTAAAAAGGCGATTGTGTGGTCCAGGTCAGAGTCCTTTGCTTCTGGCGATCAATCTTCTCCAGCTCCTCAAAATCCTTGGTAATAGCGTTCTGGGAACCAATCCATGTCTTTAATTCAAAAATCCAAAATCAAAACTAAAATCCAAAACAGGCAGCATGAAGGACTCAGGGAACAAGACGCAGCAGGACACGAGGAGGAGAGCCAACATACAAACACAAATTAACACACAATGATCCCGCAGCCATACTGTGTCCAGACACTCAGCTAAATAGTGGAGGAGGCCTGATTGGGAATGGGCCACACCTGGGTGAAAACACGAGGGAGCTAATCATTCACCAGCCAAGCACACAGACATCACTGAGGGGTGGAGCCACAAACAGGAATCCCTGAAACACAGACGAGAGTTAACACAAACCAAATAAACAAAGACACAACATAACCCCCCCTTAAGGAGCGGGTTCCAAACGCTCCAAAAACAAAACCTAACCACCCAAACACCAAACCAGGGTGGGTGGACGGGGGCCAGGAGGAGGGTCGAAACCAAGCTCAGGCAGCCTCCCATGAGGCGGAGCCGGCGAAGCAGGGGACCAGGAGTCCGGCGGCCTCCCCTGAGGTGGAGCCGGCGAAGCAGGGGACCAGGAGTCCGGCGGCCTCCCCTGAGGCGGAGCCGGCAAAGCAGACGGGAAGACCTCCGGTGGGCCGGGCGAAGAGGGCTCAGACGAGGCAGGCGGAAAGACCTCCGGCGAAGAGGGCTCAGACGAGGCAGACGGAAAGACCTCCGGCGAAGAGGGCTCAGACGAGGCAGACGGAAAGACCTCCGGCGAAGAGGGCTCAGACGAGGCAGACGGAAAGACCTCCGGCGAAGAGGGCTCAGACGAGGCAGGCGGAAAGACCTCCGGCGAAGAGGGCTCAGACGAGGCAGGCGGAAAGACCTCCGGCGAAGAGGGCTCAGACGAGGCAGGCGGAAAGACCTCCGGCGAAGAGGGCTCAGACGAGGCAGGCGGAAAGACCTCCGGCGGGCCGGGCGAAGACGGGACAGGCGGGAAGACCTCCGGGGGGCCGGGCGAAGACGGGACAGGCGGGAAGACCTCCGGCGGGCCGGGCGAAGACGGGACAGGCGGGAAGACCTCCGGCGGGCCGGGCGAAGACGGGACAGGCGGGAAGACCTCCGGCGGGCCGGGCGAAGACGGGACAGGCGGGAAGACCTCCGGCGGGCCGGGCGAAGACGGGACAGGAAAGCTGGGAGTTGGCGGCCTGGTGCGGGGAGCCGGCACTGGCGGCGACGTTGGCGGCGGCCGGGTGCGGGGAGCCGGCACTGGCGGCGACGTTGGCGGCGGCCGGGTGCGGGGAGCCGGCACTGGCGGCGACGTTGGCGGCGGCCGGGTGCGGGGAGCCGGCACTGGTGGCAGGGCAGGCGGCAACCGGGTGCGTGGAGCCGGCACTGGCGGCAGGGCAGGCGGCGGCCGGGTGCGTGGAGCCGGCACTGGCGGCAGGGCAGGCGGCGGCCGGTTGCGTGGAGCCGGGACTGGCGGCAGGGCAGGCGGCGGCCGGGTGCGTGGAGCCGGGACTGGCGGCAGGGCAGGCGGCGGCCGGGTGCGTGGAGCCGGGACTGGCGGCAGGGCAGGCGGCGGCCGGGTGCGTGGAGCCGGGACTGGCACGCTAGCCTGACAGCTAGGGGACACAGGAACGCTAGCCTGACAGCTAGGGGACACAGGAACGCTAGCCTGACAGCTAGTGGACACAGGAACGCTAGCCTGGGAGCTAGGAGACACAGGAACGCTAGCCTGGGAGCTAGGAGACACAGGAACGCTAGCCTGGGAGCTAGGAGACACAGGAACGCTAGCCTGGGAGCTAGGAGAAACAGGGACGCTAGCCTGGGAGCTAGGAGAAACAGGGACGCTAGCCTGGGAGCTAGGAGAAACAGGGACGCTAGCCTGAGAGCTAGGAGAAACAGGGACGCTAGCCTGAGAGCTAGGAGAAACAGGGACGCTAGCCTGAGAGCTAGGAGAAACAGGGACGCTAGCCTGAGAGCTAGGAGAAACAGGGACGCTAGCCTTAGAGCTAGGAGAAACAGGGACGCTAGCCTGACAGCTAGGAGAAACAAGGAAGGTTGCCTGAGAGCTAGGAGAAACAGGGACGCTAGCCTGAGAGCTAGGAGAAACAGGGACGCTAGCCTGAGAGCTAGGAGAAACAGGGACGCTAGCCTGAGAGCTAGGAGAAACAGGGACGCTAGCCTGAGAGCTAGGTAAAACAGGGACGCTAGCCTGAGAGCTAGGTAAAACAGGGACGCTAGCCTGAGAGCTAGGTAAAACAGGGACGCTAGCCTGAGAGCTAGGTAAAACAGGGACGCTAGCCTGGGAGCTAGGAGACTGGCGGGGCTGACCCTTCCTTCTCGACCGACCTTTACCTCGTTGTAGGCTCCGGGGTCCTCCCAAAGCCAGTCGAGTTCCCCAGTAGGGATCCCTAACAGGCTCGTCCTCCCATCCATACAACAGATCTTCCCTTGTCTCCAGCAGGTAGCTCTGCCAGTAGGCAGTCCTTTCGGCCATGTCCATCTCAGCCAAATCTGTCTCTGCTGGGTCCACTTGTGGCGGGATCATTCTGTCACGGTCTGTGGTGGGTATGGACCCAAATGCAGGGAAAGATGGAGGCAGGATGCAGGAATAGCGTTCTGGGAACCAATCCATGTCTTTAATTCAAAAATCCAAAATCAAAACTAAAATCCAAAACAGGCAGCATGAAGGACTCAGGGAACAAGACGCAGCAGGACACGAGGAGGAGAGCCAACATACTAACACACAATGATCCCGCAGCCATACTGTGTCCAGACACTCAGCTAAATAGTGGAGGAGGCCTGATTGGGAATGGGCCACACCTGGGTGAAAACACGAGGGAGCTAATCATTCACCAGCCAAGCACACAGACATCACTGAGGGGTGGAGCCACAAACAGGAATCCCTGAAACACAGACGAGAGTTAACACAAACCAAATAAACAAAGACACAACATATATAGAGGTAAAAAAAAGCATTATATCTAAATATATGCTATATTGCTATTATGATAGCTGAAAAAATCTGAAAAAAATTAAAATCTCAAATATAGAAACACCAAAACATAAAACCATTAGATGTGCTCTATTAAATATTAGATCACTGAGATCCAAATCTCTACTAGTAAATGACCTTATCTCAGAAAATAACTTTGATTTATTCTGTTTAACTGAAACATGGCTGTATCAAGATGAATATGTTAGTTTAAATGAAGCCACTCCTCCCAGTCATTTAAATACTCATATGCCACGAGATATAGGCCGTGGAGGTGGTGTAGCAGCTATTTATCATTCCTCTCTCCTAATCTATCCTAAACCAAAGGCCAATTACACTTCCTTTGAAAGCCTGGTTCTAAATTTATCTCATACCGAATCAAAAACCTGCCAGCCAGTCTTATTTGCGATAATTTACCGTCCTCCAGGCCCTTATTCTGAATTTCTATCAGAACTCTCTGAGTTTATGTCAAACTTAGTGTCACGGTCTGTTGTTGGTATGGACCCAAATGCAGGGAAAGATGGAGGCAGGATGCAGGAGTAGCGTTCTTGGAACCAGTCCATGTTTTTTAGTAAAGCAAATTCCAAAATCTAAACTCAAATCCAAAAAACAGGGGAGGAGGAACAGGGAGCAAGACCAGACACGAGGAAGGCGACAACGAACCTGACACACACACACACACACAATGATCCCGCAGCCATACTGTGTCCAAACACTCAGCTAAATAGTGGAGGAGGACTGATTGGGAATGAGCCACACCTGGGTGGAAACACGAGGGAGTTAATCAATCACCAAGCACACAGACATCACTGAGGGGTGGAGCCACAAACAGGAATCCCTGAAACACAGACAAGAGTTAAGCACAAACCAAATAAACAAAGACAGAATAACTAAACTAACCAACAGAACATGACATAACCCCCCCCTTTAAGGAGCGGGTTCCAAACGCTCCCAAAACAAAAATCTAACCACCCAAACATCAAATCAGGGTGGGTGGACGGGGGCCCAGAGGAGGGTCGAAACCAAGTTAATGCAGGGCAGGTGAAGCTGGAGACCAGGGCTCTGGCGGCCTCCCATGAGGCGGAGCCGGCAAAGCAGGGGACCAGGAGTCCGGCGGCCTCCCATGAGGCGGAGCCGGCGAAGCAGGGGACCAGGAGTCCGGCGGCCTCCCATGAGGCGGAGCCGGCGAAGCAGGGGTCCAGGAGTCCGGCGGCCTCCCATGAGGCGGAGCCGGCGAAGAGCGCTCAGACGAGGCAGGCAGGAAGACTTCCGGCGAAGAGCGCTCAGACGGGACAGGCGGGAAGACCTCCGGCGGGCCGGGCGAAGACGGGACAGGCGGGAAGACCTCCGGCGGGCCGGGCGAAGACGGGACAGGAAAGCTGGGAGTTGGCGGCCTGGTGCGGGGAGCCGGCACCGGCGGCAGGGCAGGCGGCGGCCGGGTGCGGGGAGCCTTAGGAACGCTAGCCTGGGAGCTAGGAGACACAGGAACGCTAGCCTGGGAGCTAGGAGACACAGGAACGCTAGCCTGGGAGCTAGGAGACACAGGAACGCTAGCCTGGGAGCTAGGAGACACAGGAACGCTAGCCTGGGAGCTAGGAGACACAGGGACGCTAGCCTGAGAGCTAGGAGAAACAGGGACGCGAGCCTGGGAGCTAGGAGACTGGCGAGGCTGGCCCTTTCTTTTGGACCGACCTCTACACCGTTGCAGGCTCCGGGGTCCTCCGGCAGCCAGTCGAGTTCCCAAGTAGGGATCCCTAACAGGCTCGTCCTCCCATCCATACAACAGCGCCTCCCTGGCCTCCAGCAGGTAGCTCTGCCAGTAGGCAGTCCTTTCTGCCATGTCCATCTCAGCCAAATCTATCTCTGCTGGGTCCACTTGTGGCGGGATCATTCTGTTACGGTCTGTTGTTGGTATGGACCCAAATGCAGGGAAAGATGGCGGCAGGATGCAGGAGTAGCGTTCTTGGAACCAGTCCATGTTTATTAGTAAAGCAAATTCCAAAATCTAAACTCAAATCCAAAAAACCGGGGAGTAGGAACAGGGAGCAAGACCAGACACGAGGAAGGCGACAACGAACCTGACATCACACACAATGATCCCGCAGCCATACTGTGTCCAAACACTCAGCTAAATAGTGGAGGAGGCCTGATTGGAAATGGGCCACACCTGGGTGGAAACACGAGGGAGCTAATCAATCACCAAGCACACAGACATCACTGAGGGGTGGAGCCACAAACAGGAATCCCTGAAACACAGACAAGAGTTAAGCACAAACCAAAAAAACAAAGACAGAATAACTAAACTAACCAACAGAACATGACACTTAGTCCTCAGTTCTGATAAAATACTGATAGTAGGAGATTTTAATATCCATGTTGACAAAGATAGTGATAGCCTGAGCTCAGCCTTTATGTCCCTAATAGACTCAGTTGGCTTTTTTCAAACTATTAATGAAGCTACTCATCGTTTAAATCATACTCTTGATCTTGTTCTAACATATGGCCTTGATATTACTGAACTAAAAATCTACCCTGAAAATCCTCTGCTATCAGATCACTTTTTAATATCTTTTAACATTATCCTAGAGGATCTCGCACTGTGCAATAAAATAGTTACGAGTAGAAATCTGTCCAATAGTGCTGTGGCTAAATTTAAAGAGGCCATTCCTGCTGCCTTAAACTCAGTGCACCATCCAACAAATAACTATGATATTAATTATAGCCCTCTCAACTGGATCTGCTTGTCGATAGCTCTGCTAGTCTACTAAAATCCACCTTGGACTCAATTGCCCCATTGAGGGAAAAAACTATTAAACGTCAGAGGAAAGCTCCGTGGTTTAGCTCTGAAACTGGCACACTCAAACAAACAACCCGTAAATTAGAGAGAATGTGGCGCTCCAATAAAACAGAGGAGTCACGAATACTCTGGCAAGAAAGCCATAGTAAATACATGACAGCCTTACGACATACTCGATCTACATACTACTCCTCACTAATTGAAGAAAATAAAAATAATCCGAGGTACCTTTTCAGCACTGTAGCCAGGCTAACACAAAGTCAGAGCTCTATTGAGCCCATGATTCCTCTAGCCCTCAGCTGTGAGGGCTAGAGGGCTATGATGATAAAATTCACAAGATTAGAGATAAAATTAGCCACTCCCTGCCTTCAACTGGGCCTGCTGTACCATTAAATGTAAATAGGCCTAACCTAAACTGTTTCACACATATAGGACCTCAGGAACTTAACTCTATTATTTCATCCTCCAAACCATCGACCTGCCTTTCAGATCCGATCCCAACTAAGCTGTTTAAAGAAGTTGTTCCCCTGGTCTGCCCATCTTTGTTGGAGACAATAAATATATCCCTATCAATAGGCTATGTGCCACAGTCCTTCAAAGTAGCTGTAATCAAACCCCTTCTCAAAAAACCTACTCTTGATTCCAGCACTTTAGCAAACTACAGGCCTATATCTAATCTTCCTTTTATTTCAAAGATTCTTGAGAAAGTTGTGGCAGCTCAGCTCTGTGACTTCCTTCAAAACAACAGCCTGTTCGAGGACTTCCAGTCAGGTTTTAGAGCTCAACACAGCACAGAGACTGCTTTAGTTTAAGTAACTAATGATCTACTCTGGGCTTCAGATGAAGGACGACTCTCAGTGCTGGTTTTATTAGATCTTAGTGCAGCTTTTGACACTATAGATCACTATATTCTACTAGAGAGATTAGAGGAATTACTTGGAATCACAGGGACTGCCCTAAACTGGTTTAAGTCCTACCTATCTGATAGGTACCAGTTTGTACACGTGAATAATAAGTCTTCTGTGTACACTAAAGTAAGCTACGGGGTTCCTCAGGGCTCTGTGCTAGGTCCAATCCTCTTCTGCATCTATATGCTCCCCCTTGGTAATGTTATGAGAAAATACTCTGTTAACTTTCACTGCTATGCTGATGATACCCAACTGTATGTATCAATGAAGCCAGATGAGACAAATCAGCTATCTAAACTTGAGGCCTGTCTAAAGGACATTAGGGCCTGGATGGACCAACATTTTCTTCTTCTTAACTCAGACAAGACTGAGGTCATTGTACTGGGCCCACGACACCTTAGAGAAACCTATGCTAGCCTAACTGCCCTAGATGGCATTACTCTGGCACGAAGCACAACTGTTAGAAACCTTGGGGTTCTATTTGATCAGGATTTATCCTTCAACTCTCAAATAAAACAAACTTCAAGAACTGCCTTCTTTCATCTCCGTAACATTGCTAAAATCAGACCTATCCTGTCTCAGAGCGACGCCGAAAAGCTAGTCCATGCTTTTGTTACCTCAAGACTGGATTATTGTAATTCTCTTTTAGCAGGCTGCCCGAGCAAGTCGCTTAAGACACTTCAGCTGGTTCAAAATGCTGCAGCACGTGTACTGACTAAAACTAGGAGAAGAGATCACATTACTCCTGTATTAGCCTCTCTGCATTGGCTTCCCATAAAATATAGAATAGAATTCAAGATTCTTCTTCTCACTTATAAAGCCCTAAATGGACAGGCACCAGTCTATCTCAAGGAGCTTGTAGTGCCATACAATCCCCCCAGAACACTACCCTCTCAAAATGCTGGCCTACTCGTTGTTCCATTTGTCTCTAGAAGTAGTATAGGAGGAAGAGCTTTCAGTTATCAGGCCCCACTTCTCTGGAACCATCTATTAACCACGGTTCGGGGGCAGACACCCTCTCTACCTTCAAGGTTAGGCTCAAAACATTCCTCTTTGGTAAAGCTTTTAGTTAGGAACCAGCTCATAGCTTATAGTTAAGATGCAATAGGCATAGACTGCCGGGGGGGTCTGGCATGCTCGGTTAGAGCGAGGTTAAAGGGGGCGTTAAGAGAGAGGTCATTTAGGTTAGAGAGGGACCGGAGAGGGTCCCATTCCTCTCTCTAACACTCCCTCTATGTCTGCTTCTTCCCTTGTGTGTTTGCTCCTGTACTCCTTCTGGCTTTTGTCTTGCAGGTCCGTGGGATCCTCAGTGTGGAGTTACAGAGTCTCAACAACTCTGTCTCCACCCTTTCCTCTGCACACACCCAACACAGCATAACGTGGATGGCTGTTCATCATAGGAATGGGATCCACACAAGGTTCCTGCTGCTTAACAGAAGGTTTTCCTTGCTGCCCTGATGAATTCATGTTGGGTGTGGGATACATATTTATGTGTATATACGTATATATGCATATGTGTGTATCCATAAAATGAAGAGTCCGTCCTTAAGACTGCTCTACTGTAAAGTGTCTTGAGATACCATTGGTTATGATTTGGCGCTATACAAATAAAAGATTGATTGATTGATTGATTGATTGATATTATTATTATAGACATTACTATTATTACTACTTTTGTTATTGCTATTCTTATATATATATATTTTATTATTCTTTTATCTTCGAGTTACTGATATTCTGATTTTATTTTTATTATTGCTATTACCTTATTATTTTATGTTATTGTATTATAGTTACTGGATTTTATTATAATATTTTGTTATTGTATCATTTTAGTACTATTTTATTAAAGTTATTGCTATTCTTATATTTACCATTATATTCTTTTTCTTTATTAATATTTCTATTATTTTTAATTTTACTCCTATTGTATTGAAGTTATTGCTATTCCTCTAATTAGCATTATATTCTTTTTCATTATTAATATTTTTATTATTGTTACTGGTGTTCTCATTGTTTTATTAGCATTGCTATATAATCATTATATTACCTTATAATAATTAAATTTTGTTTATTATTAATAGTTTTTAGCACATTATATTATTTTGTTATTGCAATTATTACTCTTAATATCGTTATAACATTACTTTTATTACTATTACTACTTTCACTATTAATACTATAATCATATCATTATCTTTGTATTATTAGCATTGCTATATTACCTTCATATTTATTATCATTGTATTATTAGCATTGCTATATTATCATCATATTTATTGTCATTGTATTATTAGCATTGCTATATTATCATATTACCTTATCATTATTTCATATTGTTTTTTATTGTATTATTGTTACTAGATTCTTATTATATTACTTTGTTATTGCTATTATTACTATTATTATTAATATGACCATTACTATTATTACTATTTTTACTAATATTATATCCGTATCATTATCTTTATTATACACAAACTTATCCAGTGGTGGCACTGGTGTGACCAACTTTCTCTGTTAGTCGAGGGGTTGTACAGCATAGACATACATGCTGATGAATAGTTGACTCAACTGGCGTACCGTAGTTACCGTGTCTCTCTTAACAACCTGCGACAGATTATGTGCAAGAAGCGCGCGCACATGTGTGATAGATACTGTAACTGTCATGGCAAATTTGCGGTTGACCTCATTTGGAGACATGATTTATTGCTCTGGTTGAATGATGGAGTCCAGGTGAGGCATTGATGATTTTATAAAAAAGATTTATTATAAAATTAAAGAAAAAAGGAGTAAAAAAGAAGCTTCCATCCTGAAAGAATGAAAGGCAAAAGGCTCGTGGCAGAGCAAAAAGGCAAGACGCACTCTAACAGTTTCACAGCTTAAGCTTTTATACAGATAACAGAAAAGTTCTACCCTGAGGTGAGGAGAAGGAGGGAGTCAGATGCCCAACAGTGGAAACATTTGAGGATGATGAAGACGTGTATATTATGAGGAAGATTGGGCACCACTCTTATCTATCCTTGATAGTGTGTGTGTTCGTGTGTATGGCCTTCAGCAGAGACTCTGTGTTGCAATACGATCTGTACTGTTTAATCTAACATGATTCAGCTGTTCAAAAGTGCGAAGAGTAATGGAGTCATCATGTATTAAAACATGACAAATTGTACACATGAACATACATTTGACGATATTATGATGAATATAAAAATTGCCATAACATTCCCCACTTTTGGTCGCCATCAACGACCAAATCAAGAAACGAAATTATTATATTCCACCTTTGCTGTCTGTCAGGGTTAACCATTAGCATCGTTATTGTCATACATTGGATATATTTGTGAGGCACAGACATATCAAGAAAAATGTGGAAATAAACCTTAAAAAACTTCATCATTTTTATCAATGGCATGAATCATCAAAAATCATCCTCTATTACCATCTAGATAAGCAAAAATCATCATTTACATCAAGGACGTCACTCGTCTTCATTGACTGAGTTCAGTGGTGACTGGGGTCACCAATAGCTAGAAGAATAGTGGAACCATGGTTAGAATCACCGCACTTGATTGGCGGCATCATGAGTGAACCTTGAGTGTTTTCCTCAATCGCAGCAGAAGGGTTTATGACTGTATTCCTGCAGCTAGGTGTGAGGTTGTCCATCCTCAACCTAGCTATAAGCATTTGGTGTGGCTTATAAACAAAGCAAAGGAAGAACAAAATCCCACGTCGGCGGGGTCCTCAGGGCTTGGTCTAGGCTCTTGTTCTGGAGCGTTTTTTCAACAGAGTGTGTGTCTCGTGAAAAAGAAAATCAGCTCCTGTGATCCCACAAGGCTAAGGAACGCTTCTTTGTGCACTGCACCTGAGAAGTCAGCTTTGACGGTGTAGTTGTTATTACGCCGCCTCACTCAGTGGCCTTGTCGGTTCCCCCTTCGTTGTTCGGTCAGCCTCCGTCTCAGCATCAGCTGGTGTCGGCAATCATCTGCTTGGATCCATGTCGCCCACTCCACGACCTTCACTGCCGTGTGGGTCGTCAGCTGAATTCGGAAAGTGTCGGTCCACCTTCGGTCGTTCATTTCCGGTCGGCGTGTAGATGATCGGTTGTTGTCTGAGGAAGGGTAGTCTCCACACACCTGGCAACCTCTCTTGGGATCGGTTGGTACCTGAACAGAAGAAAAGAGGTGGGGGGAAAAAAAACAAAACAAAACAAAACAAAACAAAACAAAACAAAATAAAATAAAATAAAATAAAATAAAATAAAATAAAATAAAATAAAATAAAATAAAATAAAATAAAATAAAATAAAATAAAATAAAATAAAATAGACAGGTCAGAGGTCAAAATCTGAGAGCTTTTCAGATCCTAAAAGGTGCTGCTGCACAATCACACAATGGTTAGGTGTGGGTTAGTGAGCTTTTAGCTATGCCTAGCTCAATGTTATCTGTAGCCCATTCACACGTGAGTGGGAAAATATGAGGCTGAAAGAAAAGCAGGAAGTATTAATTCGATTCTCCTTTCCTGGAGCAAGGAGAAACATAGCTGGAGTTGCAGTGATTCTCAAACTGTGGTACGTCTACTACCAGTGGTACGCTGATACCTGGTGAGAAGCAACAATTTGAGAACCACTGTTTACAAGGACATGCAAGTCAGACGGAGAATTGTGGAGCGTGACTACATGTCTTCTCAAGATGAATGCATACAGTTTTTGAGACATGGAGATGTGAGAAAGCTAAATAAGTTTAACCAAATAAATAAAAAATGTTATTTATTTATTTAAATTGTTTGTTTTATTTTTCTTTGCTATCTCTTATTTATGAAGAAGAAATCTTAATCTATCCTTTATTTATTCTGAATAATAAAATAATAAATAAATAATAAAATAATAAAATAACCTAATTATTTTATAGAGCTGAATTTGTCAGTTCATTTATTTCATTATTTTCCCTCATAATTATTATTTGAGATGTAATTTACTTAATTTTGAAGGTCAATTGGTGGCAAAAGTGTCTCCTATTCTGTGTCTGAACCAGAGTTAAGCAAGATTATTGGCCCTTTAAGGTTAGACAGAATTAAAGTTAAGTTGAGTCAAACAATCATATTGTCTTTTGCTCTCTGTATTTATCCCATTCGTAGGAGTGACAAGCCATAGCACGGTTTGGAGAGCTTCCTTAAATGCTTGGAAGTTACTTAACATTAAACTATCTCTTATATCAATCAATTATCAAGAATTTCAGGAGGACCCTTTTTAAATCTCAGGCGACCCAGATTGGGCCACCAACCCAATGTTGAGAACAGTTAATTTTACTCTTAAAAGTGTCTAAACCCAGTGAAGGTGTTTTATGGTCTTGCACGCTAAGTGCTGGTGGAACAAGAAGAAAATGGTTGGAGGGTTTTGAGGTATGTTATTTTCCCATGATAAAATATAAATCAAAAAATCAGAGGGACGTTGGCCCTCTCCCTTCCCTTTTTTTTAACATAAGAATGCATTTGGATTCTTAAAACCATATGATAAATATCATTGGAAAATCACTTATCTGATCATTTTGGATGTGTCTCCGTTTTCCTCTCTCTTGTGTCCGCCTGCTTTTGTGCCTTCCAGCCTCCTCGACCTCTTCCTCCTCAGCCATAAAGGTCAAAGCCAGGGTCAACTGTACGCTCCCTTTGGAAATTTGAGGATCTGTCCCCACTTTCGCAGTTGGATTGGAAGTCTCTGTAGTCTCTGGAATAGATATTATGTTAGAACATCCACAATATGTCATACTGTCACGTGTCTATTTCAATCTATTTCCCCTTTGCTTCCCAGTTATAGTTATGGACAATACTTCCCTTTAATTCTCATCCTTCATCATAAGAAGCAGTGACCAGGCATGACGGCTGAAGGAGGCAGGATCGGAGTCGAAAAGGCGGTGGCATTTTTTGTTCGGAAACACTCAGAAACAGAAAGAGCGGAAAACATTAAGACTTAAATGAATAATTTAAAATATCCCTTTTCTTTAGTTGGATTTGATTCGTCTCCTTTGAGTATACAGCCAGCGTCCTGTATATTGGAAAAAAAAAAAAACAACACAATAACAACAACTAAGACGAAGACATAGACAAGTGTACACAACGAGTATACACATACAACAACAAAAACATGGACACTGAACATTAACAGTAAGGTCAGTCAAGGTCAAAGCCAGTCATTCCACTGAAAGTGGTATTATATATTAAAAATGTCGTTTGGTGTTTTTAAACACCCTGAAAATTAACCTTTAAAACCTGGTAAACTTTTTAGAAGGCCCAAGGCCTAAAACCATAATTCTCTTAACAAGCAGCAGTGAGATCTGAACACCCCACTACATGATTGGCAAAAACAGGGAGAAGATCAAGTGCATCAAAACCCAGGAGGAAAGGAAGGTGAAACAGAGGAACATGTGTAGTCAAACAGCCATTCATCGGTCAATCACTCAATGACACGTCCACGGCACATTCGCACTCACAACGCGGTTCTCTCAGGCATACGTAACGTGTCATCATTCAATCATTCATGCACCGCACACGTTCATGCCCCAATTTTCACGTCCATGCATTCACAAGGTTTCGCTGCATAGTGTCTAAGTAGAATATAGGCCTCATCTAACCCACCAGCGGCGACAGCCAGTCCACCTCCTCTCTCGGGGTCAATGAGCTCTTATTGTCCCCCCATGCTTGGCAACCTTTTAGCGTTAATGAATTGCTTTTCACTGGTATCATCTGATTAATAAGAGGTACGCTCCTTTTTACTTCCGCCTTGGCGGAGTCTACACTTAGATTATTGCCCATGGTAGTACTGACAGTCTGCTATCTGCTGATCAGGCAGGAATGGCACGGCTGTGCACTAATAACCAAACTCAACCCCGGTCCGCAACCGGGGGAAAACTCAACCGCTGTTAATTCCAAAAATTTAAGAGAAATCTCTGAATCAGCAGGAACCTCAACCTACACTCTTGAAAAATGAAGAGCTTGGGAAATTAACTCAACCCCGGTCTGCAACCGGGGGAAAACTTTGCAAAACTGCCAGGACTTTTGGGCACCTCTAATATTATTCAACTTTAACTGGACCGGAGCCAGCCTCTAACAACCCTCACCCTAAGGGAACGTAGACTGGGAAATTTGTTCAGAATGATATTCGGTTACCAAGCATGTATCAAATCAGGTGGGCCGCCATCCCCTGGCAAGACAGTATGACGCATGTTCAGCGAGTCAAGGATGGTGTCCAGGAGAGAGAAGCATTCCCCAGGAATTGTTCCGCCTATCAGAAAAGAAAGACCCCCCAAAGAGCGCTTCCCCTAGCAAGGTTTATCCTTTTTATGCACATTAAACCAGGACTTCTTGTTTGAAGAGTAATTGCCTATGTACTCATAGCAACTAATGGACAGTTTTCTCAGGAAAAATTTGGTACCCCCCTGCTGTCAAGTGGCTTCGGGCCGGCAAGACAGTCCGACGCGGTAATGAGGAGGCGCGCAAAATGAAAACGATAAATCTTGAACTAGGCTGTCTGTCGCAAGCAGCTTCAAAAGGGTAAGGTACAGATTGTTTACGAGGGTATCGGTCAAAAATGTCAAAATGTAAACTTGGTTGAGGCTGCAGTCCTCAATCTTCGTCTCAATTTTCCTGAAATTGAGTAAAAACAAATAAGTAAAAGAAAAATCGTTCAGAAATAACAAAAAAGAAAAAAAAGAAAAAAAAAAAAAAAACGTGAGCTCAAAAAAATCATGGCCAATAAAAGAATAAAAAAATAAAAACTTCAGCTCCAAAAGCTGAGGCAACAGAGGGCTCTTTCTTCAACGGATGTAACCATATCTTGCATTGTGGGGGTCTCCCCTCAACGAGAAAATAAAAGGAAAGAAAAGCAAACAAAAACAAACCCATTAGTAACTATTTTCCTCCCTTTTGTTTGTTTTTTTTCTCTCATAAAGGCAAAAGCAGTGTAAATAAATGAGCAACATAATGAATAAAAGCAAAGATAAATGATGGGCACACATGGTCTCATGTGGCTAACAGAAAGGTTCTGTGTGAAGTTATGGTGGTCCTGTGTTTCAGCTCATAGTTATGAATGTGTGTGTGTGACTGTATGTCTGGTCTGTCTGCTTAGAGCACACCTTCTTTTAAGTGTATCTCAAAGCCTGTGAGAGAATAAATGAAAACAAAATAATCTAGCGTTGAATTTGAACCCCTGAGCATCCCCAAAGTTTCACTAAAATTTGCAGGCACCTCAGGCCTGGTAAAAAATTTGATAACATGTTGCAATGAAAAAAAATTGGTAAAAAACGCAAAAATTGCAAAGGAATAGCAGGTTTGTCCGATTCATACGAAATTCGCCACATGTATTCTTGACCCCAACATGAGCAAAAAGTTGTATTGTGACCCTGACCAAAACCAAACAGGAAGTCAGCCATCTTGGATAAAATGTCAAAAATAGAATTTCACCCTAATCTGAGAGATTTCATCCGATTCGCTTTAAACTCCACCAGAACACTTAGGATCCACTGAAGATTACATTTCTCCAAAGGACTTTTATCAGACCGCGCCGCCCCACTGGAGAAGAATTTGCCTCCCAGCACATTTAAACCATTGACTTTGCATGTAATCTGTTCGTATGTGCCGCAGAAAACGCATTTGCTGTGGATGCAGCATAATAGACTCGGGTATGCTCACATCCGTATGGACTAAACCCCACTCTTTTACATGTCTCAGTTTACAGTAGCATCCTGGAATGTGCGTGGCATTCGCTCGCAGGCTAAAAGGATTGAGATATTTGATTATGTATCAAGATTAAATGCAGACATTGTTTTCTTTCAAGAAACTCACTTACTTAAATCAGAAGAAAAATCTCTGACAGACTCAAATTTTAATAAGATATATAATTTGTGCTTCAATTCCAGACAAAAAGGAGTCTCGGTTATTTTCAACAAAAGATTACTCTAACATAATCAACTCCACCATAGACCCAGAGGGTAGATATATTATTATCAAAGTGGTAATCTATAAAAAATGTTTCACAATTCGAAACATCTATGCCCCCAATAATGACAACCCTGATTTCTTCCATTGAGTTTTTTCAGAGTTTATCAGACCTTTCTGCAGACTCATCTTTAATCATCGGAGGTGACTTCAATCTGGCACTTAAGTCATCATTGGACAGATCCAGTAAGTGCCCAAATACAAAACTATCCTGATCTGCTAAAGTATTAATGTATCACATGGAAGATCTTGGAATAGGAGATTTATGGAGACTGAACAACCCAACTAAAAAAGAATATACCTTCTTCTCCCCTGTGCATAAATATTTCTCCTGAATTGACTTCTTTTTTTCAAATAATTCCATCGCATATAAGATTTCCTCTAAAATGCATCTTATAATCATTTGCGATCATGCCCCGATATCCCTCAGCTTTCCGAACGTTGTGTAATCAATATACCGGTACGGCGGTATATAAAAAATATATCATAATTAAAATATATACCGGTATTTGATATGAACCGGTATACCGCCCACCCCTATAATGATAATGAATATACATATATATTCGAGTCCTGATCGGGAGATAACATTCGATTCTAACCAAGTCTGAAACGTGATCACGTGATTGGAAATCGGGCCCGATCACGTGATCGGATCGGGACATCCTTAAACAAAACAATAAGACCAAAACAGCAGTAACAAGAAGAAATGTGGTTGTAGTGTGCCACCAGATAGATGAAATCTTGTCAGCCTTCCGTGAAAATGACATGCCCGGTAGCGTAAAACGAGACACACAACCTGAGGATGAGTAAAAGCAGTCAGTGAGTGGAGTGAGCAAAATAGTCTAACAGGTAACCTCAGTCTAACAGGTAACCCCAACAACTCCCACACCCAGCCGCGCTGCAGAAAGAGCGACAATGTACCAACGTCTCACATATCTACCACAGCCAATACAGCAAAGAGCCTACCTGGATAACCGGGTTGCACACGCCAATGACTGCCGAAAAGGGTTGACTGCACGTCCACAATACCCTGGCTAATGCCACAGCTCAATCAAGATGCAGCCGGATTTACACAGTCATGCTGTAGGGAATGACAGAAATGTCAAACAACCATCTTACATGCCAACACGGGAAGGCGTCTACCTGGATGAAGGATGCTTTAGGCACTCCAACTGACTCGGAACCGATCCAAAGTTCCCAAATCCTAGGGCCAACTCATACACCACAGCCACAGTAGAAGCAGGGCGAGGAACAGCAGTTAGGTGGCGGAGCTGCTGCACACCTGGTTATAAGCACACCGCACCGTCCTTAATCACTGCTCCAAATGTAGCCTCAGTGCCAGATAATGGTACGGAGGGAAACTACCTCCGGTCGCAATTGATTTAAAAAAAAGATAACAAGTTTAACTAGAAGTTTACTTTACCCATTCATGCCAATTTTTTTAAATTTACCAAAGTTTTGTATATTTCTAAGTTTTGTAGCATATTCATTTGGTTTGTGTCTTTAGCTTTAGATTACCATATATTCTGATTGCAAAAAGTGTCAGGTTCTGTTTCTTTTAGTTCACTTTTGCCATTGTGGTCTTCTTTTCATTGTATGGGGCAGACTCACTAAAGGTTTAGGGGTATTAAAATGTGTGTAAACGTCACTCCACGTGCTAATAAGGGGCACAAACCGCAGGGAATCTGGATTGCGCGTGTTGTTTGCATCACAATGTGCCCACAATCCATTTATCGATGGAGGACAGGATGATGTGAATGAGCACAGACACTGAGTAAGAGCACACGATCCTCCTGTGCGAGGAGTTTCCCAGGTGTAGATAGCAGAATAGGAGCTCCAATGAGCTCCTGTGTCTTTCTCTCTATGTTTTGATCATAAAACTCTGGTTTCATGTTGATGGCAGGAGCATCAGACCAGAATCACCTGAGCAGCTGTGTAATTTGTGCAGCGATGGCACAGTGTTCAAAAATGAGAGTGTATGTGACAAGCGCTGCTCGGAAGCTCAGACCTGCTTGATGATGGTCAGTAGATCATCTTCAAGTGGTGCTGATCGACTGATTGACCGACTCTATTGCTGCTCATTAACTCAGATCAGTGGCATCAACAGATCAATAGGACGGTTTCTGTCTCAATCTGCCTGTTTTTTAATGGACTGATAAGAGCAAAGTTTAGGGATGCACTTGGTTTACCACCCTTTAATAATAATAATGCATTGGATTTTATATAACACTTTGTCATAGTCGTGTGTTCCTAGAATATTCCTTTATCCTAGTCAACAACCTATTACCCTAAGGTAATCCTCTGTTTTCTTCCTAACCTTATGCCATGGCTCTAGCCCTAAGACCTCAAATGCAGAGAACCCAGATCATGTGCAGTGTAGGTGAGATGCTTACCAGAAGGATGATGAAAACTCAGGAGATCATCAGGTAGGTTGAAACAGAAGTGGTTTTTTATTGAACATATAAAAATATGCTCAAGGTCTCCCTGACGTCTGACACAGCAGACGTCTCCCAGAGGAAAGACCCCGAGCTGAAAAATCTCCCAACATTTATACTGTGTAATGACGTAGATAAACAGTTGATTGATGGCTTCTTATCTTTTTCCACGACTCTTCCAGCAGGTGTTGTAGCGCTCACGGCTCGCCTGGCAGGTGGCTCACTGGTGTGACGGTCCTCCAATCTTATCTTATCTTCTCTGACCTACTTTAGCGATCACAGTTTTCTTAGATCAAACACAGTTTTCTTAGATTGGCAGTGGCTGCCTCAACCTCTTATCTTATCTTCTAACAGGTGTTCATACCCAGTTCATTATTTCAACTTTTATCTTTCTTAGATTGGCAGTGGCTGCCTCAACCTCTTATCTTATCTTCTAACAGGTGTTCATACCCAGTTCATTATTTCAACTTTTATCCAGTGCAAAACACAGCCACTACTTTTACTGAGCTACAAAAAATAATAAAATCCTTTAATAAACCAGTGTGAAAGTAATAAAATCATTTAATAAACCAGTGTGAAAATAATAAAAATCCTTTAATAAACCAGTGTGTGTTTGAAGCATGGTTATATGATTTATTGCAGCATGTTAACATGAATATACCGGGGGACCCCATTATGCATTACACCCCCCTTTGAAATTATGTAGCATCATTTCAACACATCACAGGTAAAACATCAAAGAATAAACGTAAAAATAATAAGAAAAAAGAGAGGTGACGGTGAGAATCAAATACAGCCATAAAGGATGCAAAATCACATCTCATTACCATTACCGAAATTTGGCAGACAGACATAGTGGCGAGGGCACTGTTTTTTAGCTGGGGGAGGAGTCTCCGGTCCAAGGCTGTCGCGCTTAGCCGGAGGACGAAGCTGAGTTTCTTTGCCTGTGGATGTAACCACAGATGACTGACATGCCCCACCAGCGAACTCCTCCGCTAGAATGACATCCAGCTCATCCAGGCCATCACCAACGCCCACCACGGGAGAAGACACACCACTCTCACCACCTGACTCCTCCAAGGAGCACACCAGTCGAAATCATCTATCTCTGGAGGCTGGCCATTCAGATACAACTCCTCGATGGCTTCAGCTATCTCAGTGTCGGTGAGGTCATGCAACTCCGGCAGCGGCGGTGTGGTAGTGTCAAAATTCCACACCTCATTGGCATCACCCCAAACCTCCTCCACCTTTAAACCGCCCACAGCCGTGCCACTCCCCCCTTCGCCATCAACAGCCACCCCGAACCCCATGTCCGTCTCACTATCGCCACAACATTCTCTATGTGGTGACAACACATTGCCAATTGCAGCCATCCGACTAGGACCAGGCTGCATTTCATCCTCACCCTCATCCTCAGAAGGATAAGCAGAAGCGAGGCTTTCCTCCTCACTGCTTTCCTCCACCTCAACAATTCCACTGCTCTCATTTTCCCCCATCATCATAGCCGGCGGGTAGTGGGCTTCTAAAGCCCCTTCCCAGATGGATTCTTCCAGAAGAGAGACCCAAGATTTTCCCGGGGCATAAGGCCTGACGCCACCTGGACCTGGCAACACGTATCCCTGTTTTCCCCTACCACTGTCTCTCCTGAAATCAGTTAAGAACCTGTCACCAATGTCCACTGTCTCACCCAGCCTTCCCACCAGGCCAACTGCCTCGTCATTGGCCTCAAGCCAATATTCCAGTGTCCCCAAATGGAGTCCTCCCTGCATTGCCACCCTAGCGCCGGATACAATGTTGGCGAGGAAAGGTTTAACATTTTTGGACCCAAATGGGTAGTTTCCTAGCGGCAAGTGAAATCTCAGGGATTCTTCGCCATCCAGCCGGACGGCATCCTGCATCACATCCATCTTCCCTAACATAGCATTAACAGCCATATCCCCTCGATCATTGTATCTCACCCTTGCCAGCTGAATAGTCCCGTCATACGAGACCGGTTGCGAGCACCATCTAGCGGAGCCTCTGAGGCTCCACCAAACCGACTCATCCAAGCTGTGGTTTCCGGTGCTTCCTCCCAGACGGTATGCACTCCTCCTGTCCCCCCAGTGGAACGGAGGACTAGGATACAGCAAATACAGTCTCTCTCCATAAAGCCAAAAAGGCATTTCTCCATCTAGTGGGTCGATGAGCAAGTCCAATTGCTCAACCCCCATCCGTGGAGGCTCGTCCATCAAAGGCGCGTGTAGATTACCCTTTTTTCCCCAATGTATCATCCAGTCGTCACTGGAGGGAATCTTGATCCCTCTCGGCAGCGGCCCTGGATGTGCGCGCAACGGAAACTCGTCGAAAACATAAGGTTTTCCTCTTTTGTTTAGATCCAATATGGTACCCACATACTCGTTTTGCCAATTCTTGGTAAGGATCCCCTTACGCCTCACTATGGTAACCTGTGGTGTATGTTTCTGTAGCTGTGTCTGGTGAATCCTCATCCAGACCCCGAAGGGCAGGTTTATCGCTGTCCCCTTCTGCTGCTGATACGGCACTTGTCTTAAATAATCACGAAACATCTTTTTGTCGACTAAAGTCTTGTCCCACAAAACTGGCCGTCTTTCCTTATCAAGTCTTTCTTTTCGATTACGATAAATGTTAATAAATGCATACATAAGTGTTGGTTCGCCTCCTCCGACCGCCTTCTCTGTTTCTCTGACGGGTGCCCAGAGATTAGTATCCGTACCCCACTTTATCTCCTGGTACTCCTTCATTCCTCTCCACCATTTTCCACGAGGTTCCGGGATCCCAAAGCTCCGAGGCACCACGTCAGCGTCCTGTAATGATTACACAGAAAAACGCGCAAGGCCTACATTACTACCTTGTGCATTCATCACAGGCTCTATGCGTACTTCAAAATACGCTTTAGAGAAAGAGAGAGGGGTTCTTAGATCCAATTTCTGTCCCGCAGTAAAAGCTATAAAACAGGACGCTATCCAGACCGTGGGCTGAGCAAGGGCAATATTTAATATGCCCATTGCCAGGAAACATCCCCAGACCACGGCCATTCCCCTGACATTTCTGGAGTGTCTTTTCTTCCCCCAGACATGCCAGCATGAGGCTACAAAAATTGCAGCCCCCACTGTGTAGCATCCTGCCCCAATGAATCTGTACACATTGGGAAGTTCATAAAGCACTCTAAGGCAAGTCAATACTATGTCCATTGCATAGATTACAACTGCCCCCATCCAAGCGTGATCTTCATATCCGTTAAGCGGAATCCCACACTGTGTGAGAAAGAGAATTACCACACTTGAATGCATTGGAGTAATACCCAAAAGAAATCTATTCATCAATCCCTTTATCAATATCATTATCATGTTAAGCATCGTCTTTCCCAACTCAACAGGATTTTTCTTGTCTGAGAGGGCAAAGAGGATCAATACAATCTCTAAAATGTTAGCCCACTCACAGTCTCTGGCTTCCCAGCTTGCGTCTGTGGTGGGGCCGACTATGGAGTTGTTAGTCAACATCTCACAGGTGGCGTTTCCAATCAGAGTTATTGTAGCAGGAATCTTTGTAGTTATACTCACCGGGTGAGTGGCCTGTGGTTTAGGTCCCAGATGCGCTGGAGAAGCCATTTCGTCAGCGTCAGGAAAGAATCTTTTATTCTAGGCAGTATTGGCTCAAGAGGATAGTTCAATCTTTGGAGGTGTGCAGATGATGGCAGCCCAGCAAAGAGTGAGGCTTTAAACACAGCCACCACCGTTTTTATAGGGCTGACACCGCCCTCACCCTCCCACGGCTGTGCACCAAAACTTCAAAGCGGGATGGGGCCTCTCACACCTGCGCATCTGTCCCGTTGCTCAAGGACAGATAAGACAGACCAGCAGCCCCTCCCTTTTTCTCCTTTTTCTTAGTTATTTTCTGTTTAAGCCTTTTAGCCTCTTCTATTGTCAGATCATCATTTTTCGCTTGTGCTCGCCTCAGTCTTTTCCTGATTGCTGCCCTACAAGGCCAACAGAGACATCTCCATACAGGTTTACATACATAACAGACTTTAGCCATTATTCCTATAAGGATTATTAAACCTATGAAAAACAAAGCCCATTTCATGTAAAACCATGACACATTCCACCAACCTGTGAAGCTCTTCCACCAACTCGTAACTCTTTTGCCTAGCGTTATCACTCCTCCTTTGGCAGCGTGCCATCCTGCAACAACAGTATCTCCTAATCCAGGACCGTTCCTAGCAATTCTCCATTGTCTTACAACCTCAGTTCTATCCCGCCTACAGGAAAATATTCCTCTGTCTTCGTGTTTATACGTAACATCAGTAGTATTGGGCCTGATTAACCTCTTATATGAACACCCCGCCAAAGGCAGTACTGCACATTCTTCCTTATCATATATGACGTCCCACCAACATGTCAGATTAAAGGGTATATTCCATGGTGACTCCAGTGACATACGGTCTGTATACTTAATTAATTCCCATACCCATTTTTTATAGTTTTCAAATTCTCTTTCATCAGTGCGAGATCCATTCATCTTATCATGTCTACACATATAAGACTGAGTCCACCCCCACCTATTATACATAAGCACCCCTGGTTCCAACCCTTGGAGCCATCCTACGGATGCAAAATGTTTAGGCCAATGAGGCAACCTCAGTCTTGCTGTGGGTTTCACACATGTCGACTCCCTATTTCCTGCCAATATCCATGAGGCCGCAAACTCTCTTCCTTGCTTCCTAGCACTACTAAGTAGTGCCTTCAGACTTCTTTCACTTCTTGTTTTAACATGAGCACATTCCCAAGTTGTGTTGTGAACTACTTCATGAGTAATGAACCAGTCAGAGGAAATATTCCTCCAACCTCTCTCGGTCACACAATAAAATTGCTCACCTTCCGGTCCTAACATCACTCTTTCTTGTATTTTGCCCCACCTCATCATGGGATACTGGGTTTGTGGCGCCAAGGGAACCCATGCTATCATATCGTCTCCCGCCTGGTCAGCCTTTCCCCTCTGTATACCTTTCATTAAAACATATGACCATGGGTTTA
The DNA here is from genome assembly GCF_900634775.1 of Gouania willdenowi. Taxonomy (NCBI): domain Eukaryota; kingdom Metazoa; phylum Chordata; class Actinopteri; order Blenniiformes; family Gobiesocidae; genus Gouania; species Gouania willdenowi. The sequence goes on from NC_041060.1 coordinate 32,586,225, forward strand.
TCATGGTCCACCATTCGTGACCATGTATGTCCCACGTGAACCCTGTGTCTGCAAGGGTTGCGTTGGGGTTACTCAGAACTGATTTAAAATATTTAAATGGGTAGGAATATATCAAGCTCCTCTCACTAGAATACAATGTAGTAGCCGATGCCGGAAATAGAGTTTGTATAGTGTCTGCGTGAAAGATTTTCTCTTCATCTTCTGGATAAGGTTTATCATTTTTTCTAACAGTATGCAACATTCCTGGTTTTAATATTTTAAACTTTTCACCGCTCCTGTCTTGGTTTGCTGGGGCAAAACCAAGATCTTCATAGTTTTTTTCTGTAAAAAACTTCCCCCATTGGGTTCTTTCTATTGTTATTTCTCCTTGAAATTGAGTTGCTCTTTCTTTCCTAATTAAGGCTTGCTGGTAGTTTGTTACCTGCAAATCCCAGGTTGTATCTTGGTATAGCCTACCCCATTTAATTCTTTTTAACTTCCCCCAGACATCACTGACATCAAGATTCCCTATATTGGAATATAAAGGTAATATCTTCATTTGGTCAGTATGCTCTTTTGGAAGCCAGTCTAGGCTGTCTTTTACTGTGTCTGATTCTTCTTCTATTATTTCATCAGAATACCAATTCCTTTTCCAAGCCTCTTCCTCTGTATACGGCTTGCCCGTGTGATCATAGAACTGCAGGTTATCTTTTTCGTTGTGATCATTCGGTGGGTAAACTGCTATCCTGTGAGTTGCTTCACTCTTATTGCCCGGATTGACATAAGACATTATATATGGAATTACCAACACTCTCATATCTTCTGAATCAAAAGATTCCACTGGGTTCTCATTACCTATTATCATACCAGCTAAATTAAACCAACTCCATGCCTCAAAAAATACCATAGAATCAAGCTCTGATTTCTTCCTTATGTCGGACAATTTATCTGGTAGATGAGAACTACACTCATACATTGCTAACTCCCAATCTTTACCTCGTTATGGCCATTTATTGTCGTTACACTTCCAAATTTTTGTATTATCTTTTTGAACCTCATCTCTGCAACCTTCCGGTTTCATTATCAGCTGATGAGCCCATTTTACTTTAGTTAAATCTTCTCCAGTTTTTCCTTGTAGACAACTTTTAGCTTTTTTCCACCAAACTAATTCAGCATTTTTTACCCATCCCTTGTAACCATCCTGTGTCACCATAGGCAGGGCAATTCCCACAATTTGCCTAAAACAACTTCCACGGCTGTCCCAGGGGTTCAAGGGTTCTCTTCTATCATTATAGCGAGTTTGACAAATTACCTCATTTTTCTGGTATTGATCTAATTTTGAGTACATAAGCCTTCTCTGTACTCGGGGAAATTTATTCATAAACGTATTTAACTCACTATCTTTTTCCTTTTTACTGTTATAATGACTATAAGGCCCAGCCTTATAACCTTCTGCTCGTAATACAAAGAGATCCCAGTGCCAATAAACTCCTTTCAGCGTCCACTTTTGTGAGTGGCATGACTCTTTCTTTCTATCACAAAAGTCCCAGCTTTTCCCTGAATACATCCTCGGATAATGTGTTGTTTCGATATGCATATCAGGAGGTGTGGGAGAGGCCCACGCAGGCTGAGAATTATCCTGATTAAGAAAAAAACATCGTTTCACTTCTTCTATCCAGAATGTTTCATCTGCTAATTTATCTGTCAAGACTATTTTATTTATTACATCTATTATATAAGTCTCTTCTTGAGCTTCATGGGGGGCTTCTGGGATATATATGACACAATGTTCTTCATTAGCCTTTACAAACATCGCCTTTAAGGAATAATTGCCTTTTATTCCATACTGTCTCCACCATAAAGGGCCCCATTTTTTCTCAGTTTTTCCTGACATCCTCATTGTAAATTTTTGTGCTTGAACTTCACCATATTTTAAATCCCACATTATACTTTGGTTTCCTGACATGTCATGCCAAAGAGAATTTCCCTTAGAATCATAATCAAGCTGCATTATTTGCAGAGTCTTACACTCTTTTCCGTCATTGGCTATGAGTGTGTCATTTTTCATTATTTTCCACACGTTTTGGATTATGGCAGCCAGCCAGAACATGGACCCAGTGCTACATCCTTTGTCTAATTTGGGATCAATTATTCCCGGATCCAATTTATCCGTACTCCTCCTAAATCGTACTTTTCCTGTTGTCATATTCATTTCACGATGAAGGTGAGCACTATATCGCGGCACTGGTTTCCCTGCTTTATCCAAAAAGCCTCGTTCCAGTATAGAAAAGTCCACTGTGCTATACGAGTGCTCAATTATATGTTGGGGGTAGGTTATATTATCAAACCTTTCCTTAGTGATGCTCTTTGTCAAGGGTACATTCCATACCGTGTTGGAATTAACCTTTTGACAGGTGCGGCTTATTTCAAACTTTTTATCTTCCCATTCTTTCCCTCTACGGGCGATATAGGAAAATGCCGTATAATTACAAGTGATGTTTTTCATTTCTTTCTTTATTCCGGTCAGTTTCAAAGTCATTGGCCCCTCAAGCTTAGCACTGAATGCCAGCATTCCTTCCTTGGTTTTATTACTTATTTTATTCACTATCTCCTCCCAGGTAGTTAACTCACTATCCTTTTGGGATGGACTTCGATTTTTATCGTGGTGTATTTCACAGCGCTGGAGATAAGCCACTTGACTCATATCCCTCAGTTTTATCATGGTTTCATTATCACAGCACGGACCATCATAGAGCAGAAAAGGAATCTCACACACTCTATAAATAGATGGGACTTTCCATTTTATCCCACACTTCCATTTTTCTTTTACTTGGGATATTTCTTTCCGTCCCTTTCCTGCTGTTGCTTTTAACAATGTGGTTTGCCTTGTTGTTACTTGTGTAATACGTTGAATTGTTGCTTCTTTATTTTCTACTGGCGACCTGGATGCCTGAACAATTTCATCTTTGATCATTATTTCTTTTTGTCTTAGTTCAGGCTGCAGAGGCGGGGGAGTGTTTTCAGCCTGTTGCTCCTTCTCAAGGCTTCTTAGCTGAGGGTTTATTGGCCATTTGTTGTTATTAATCGCCATTTGTCTATTTTCCATAGGAGATTTCTTGCCTCCAGCGTCATCCTGCCGTTTCGCCACAGTCTCATTCTGGCGATATCTAAAAAATAACAACAACACATACCTAACCTATTAATGGCTACCTTAAACGGGGTAACACTGGGATAAAATTTTAATTTATTAATCTATTACCACCCCCCTTCCCAGTGTTACTAACTCCATTTTACGCCACTGTCTCCTCATCCGAGTCTAACTCGGGAGCTTTAATAGTTCCCTTTTTTCTCTTAAGCTTCATCCTTTTCCACAGCGACACTTTCGTCGCACCAGGCATAGGGGGCGCCATCGGTGGATCGATAAACGTGGGATCCATTTCAGTCTCCCAACTATTTTTTCCTTCCTTCTTCGCCTTATCTATTCTATTATTGAAAAACCTAACTCTCCTACGGCGCGAACGAGGAAAGATGGGCAACTCTCGTGACGTCATCACCCGGCTGCCTTCAATCCAAATTTTAGCTGCCACGGCAATCATAACTGATGCCTCATTCTTTTTGTTCCAATAATGTTGTGTCAGCTTTTCCAAAACCACAAACATCTTACGGAAAACATCCTTCTCACCCTTTTTCTCAGTAAGGATATTCGACTGAGAAACCACAGAAAACACTCTCATAGGCGTCTTAGCCGGAGCTACGCTCCCACTAGTGATCCAATCTTTGGAGAATCTGCTAGATTGCTGAGGAGACCAAGCTCTGACTGATCCCCTTTGGGTATCAGAGCTACTCCCCGTCATAATTTCACTCAGAATTTCGCCCACTGTAGTTAATTCTGTTTCATCCCTAAGCAGCCTTTTACTTTTTCGCCTAATTACAGGAAGTCTCCAATTATCTGCTAACCCTGTAGCGATGTCAGATTTCACTGAGCCTTCCCATATGTAGTCTCCACACATCACCGCTGCAGCATCATGGGGCTCGACTCCAGCCATTACTGCATGAGGAAAGACACAATGAGTGCTGGGGTAAAACCTGGCACCCCCCTCCTCTATCGGGCGATGCACATAACGTGGCCCTACTCTGTGTGCCAACAAGCCAGCAGGCTCCAACCTACACCGGTTGTCACACAGAATAAATCCCCCATCCTTGCCGGAACGGCAAACACAAGGGGACCCATGGCTATCCAGCCGTCCACACAAAAACCTCTGGCCACATTTTTCCCAGCACTCATAACAAAATGACACCCTACAACTTCCAGCCAACTCAACCCCCTTCAGATCTCCGTGAGTTAGGTGACCATGTTGTATCACCCTGTTCTTCCTAATTCCCATCCATATTAAGGCAAACACCTCACCACCACACAAGACGCAGGCACCGGGCACATACTCAGCCGCCATTGCCCTCTCACCTGGAGCGTGACCCGGCCATAAAATACGGGTCACAATTCCAGACTCAAGGGGGGCAGCCAGCAGCACCAGCCCCATAGTCAAATGTGCCCTGTCGAGTACAGCATGATCAAGACTCTGCACTGCCCCAGACACATCAGGAGTTACCCATTCCGCTATAGCAACAGAAGGGGTATTTGCCATCTTCCTGATGAACGCCGGGACATGAGATCCAACCATGGCATCCCTATCAATCTCTAACGGCTCCACCTCGGAGACGCATTTTGAGTCTGACCTGCTTGGGATGGAACTTTCGGCCATCCTTAACGTATATTACGTTACCCTCTTGTCGATCGACCGTCAATACCTCCTTAGTCTGGTTTATCCACACCTCGTCGCCTTCCTGCAACAGAGGGTGGCCATGATAAGGGTATGTTACCGGGCGACGCAATTTAGGCTGACTCAAACCTTGTTTGATAGTATACAAGTTTACAGGGGTCCACCAGTCTTTGCCTATTACGGATATAGCTTCCTTGCTACTCCTCACGGCCCTTTCCGCCACACCGTTTGTGTTGGATTGATACGGTATAGTTAACGTGTGTCTAATGCCTAGGTTTGCCAAAACCGTTTGGAACCTATTTCCCGAAAACATCGTCGCATTATCACTACGTAACTCCTGTATTGTCTGATTACCCTCTAAATAACTCAACACGCATCTTTCAGCTTCATTTTGAGTCTCATGATTTATTGGGTAAACGCGAGTGTTCCCTCCAGCGTTATCAGCTATAACAAGAAACATCTTGTATTTCTTATATTTCTTATCCAGGTGCCCCACATCCATTGATGCACTAACACCTGGAACATCCTCCCGGATGTACCCTTCATCGTATTTAATTGGAGCTAAGTTACCTTTATGGAAACGTTTTTCACACTCGTGCCTTAGTTTGGGGAAACATTCCTCCAGGTTTTTGACATCCACCTTGTATTCTTTCAATTTTTTCTTTAATCTTTCAGTACCTGGATGGAGTAACATATCATGAAAATATTTTAAATATTGCATTCTATCCTCCTCAGGTATTATTATGACTCCTTCCTCATTTTTCCAACTATCTTGTAGGTTTATATTAAATCCTCTTAATCCTTTCAGTTGCTTTGGAGCATCATTTCTATTTTGTACCAGATCATCCACTAATTGATTCCCCTTACTGTCATAATCTTGTTTGCCAGTATGGGAATTGACATGATCAATTATTACTCTTTTTCCTTGTAACAACTGAGCTACTAGTATCCAGTGTGTTTTATGTCCCAGGTCTTGGCCTCTATAATTCTGAAACTGTCTAGATTTCCAAAATCTAAGATTTTTCCTTACACCTTCTACTACATACCAGCTGTCAGATATAATTTTATAATTTTTAATTTTCTTGACCTTCATGTGCTGTAATGCGTTGACTAATGCCAGCAACTCTGCTTCTTGAGCTGTTTTCCCTGCATATCCTGTCTTTTTCCAGATTTGCTTATCATTTTTAAAAACAATAAATCCCCATTTTCCTACTTCATCACGTGTAGTTTTGCTACCATCAGTAAATACTGAATAAATCCCATCCCATGGGATTTCTTTGTCCATCACCTCCATTACTTTTGGGTTAGGCTTATCTCCTAATACAAACTTCCAATCAGTGTCTTGTAGCATTAAAGTCCATTTACCACATCTGCTTTGATAAGCCTTCGCGAACTCTACTGCTCCTTTATGTACTTCTTTTGTTAATGGGTTTTGAGTTTCAACCACCACTTTCCTATGGCTGAATAAGCCACATATCTCTCGATATGCTTTCCATAGTAATAACAATTCTCTCTCAATTGGAGTATATCTTATTTCCGTGTTAGAATATTTGTGAGATATATATACAAAGGGCTTATCACTTCCTTCTTCGGTGGCTTCTATCCAGCCTCCTTCTTCCCACATTTCACTTTTTAGTCTAATAGGATCAAGTCCTGTGACTGGTGCTAAAGGCTTGACAGCTGCCTTTACATTTGTCAAGACTTCTTTAAATTTAGATTTTTCTTCTGCTGTTAGTGGCCTATCTTTTTCCACTAGTTTTTTCTTATCTTTATCCCATTGTCTGAGGCCTATTTTCACTGCCTCTATTTCTTTTACAAGCACCGGGTATCCTGGTATTCCTGATCTCACCCAGCTCATTTTTCCCATACATCTCTCTAACTCTTTTAAGGTTTCAGGGGCTAATTCATCCAAATATCCTGATACCATCTTTATGGTGTCTCCTCCAATTGTCATTCCAATATACTTTACTGATGGGATTCCAATTTCACATTTTGAAAGACTTATTTTTACACCAGCTTCTCGCAGCCTTCTTAAAACTTCTTCTAATAATTTTAGATGTTCCTCCTCGGTATCAGATGACAGGAATATGTCATCTATATATACCTGGGCTGAAGTATTTTCTAGTATTTTTTCCATCCTTTCTTGGAATGCATTAGGTGAGTTACAAAATCCCTGCGGAAGCCGTGTCCAACAATATCCCTGGCCTCCTATCATGAAACATGTTTTTAATTGGGACATTTCATCTAATGGAACACTCCAAAATCCATTCGCCAAATCTATTGAGGAATTGAATTTCTTAGGTCTTAAACTCATCATTGTAGTTTTCGGGTTCACCATAATTCTAACATCTTTTACCGTCAGGTCGTTTAATGCTTTCAAATTATGTACTACTCGATATGTGCCGTCCTTTTTGGGTACAGCTTGTACCGGCATTAAGCAGGGTGTTTCTTTTATTTTCTTGACCACACCTAAGGTCTCTAACTCTTTTATTGTTTTAAGGAATTCCTTTTCCGCTTTCCCTAAGGGGTATTGAGTTTGTTTCCCTGGCATAGCACCTTGAATGACGTAAGGCTCGGTTTTCATGAATCCTACATCATTCTTAAACTGTGCTACTTCAGCTGTTTTTAATATTCGTTTTAATTCTTTTTTGTCTTTCATATGTGATTTTTCAACCACTGAATCTATCACATCTGGTATGTTTACTTCTTTCATCCAGCGTGATTTTGTCACCATAAGCCAATCCACGTCTTTATATGCTATTAGAGGCGAGTCTCCTATCAAGACTGTCCTTCCTTTGAAACAACCTAAAGGCATTAGGCAGCGGTCGCCATTTGCTAACTGTACTTCCGCTTTCCCAGCCATTTTGTTTACCCATTTTTCCGGCAATATAGACATATCTGTGCCTGTGTCTATTATTACTCTTTGTTTTACTCCATTAATCAATATATATCCAATTATTTCCCCATTTTCGTATATTCATCCTTTTATAGGATGTATATAGGATTTAGACAGTGGTTCTCAATCTTATTTGGATCGTGACCCCTATTTTAATATCACATATTTCTGATGACCCCAAAGACTTCTTTTCCTTGTAGAATTATTTTTGGATTATGTTTGTTATCCTGTGTTACAAATACATAGTAGGCAGGATCAGGACCGGTTGTGCAGTTCAGATTTTATTTTAACTTTAGATTTATATTTGGCATAATGAAAGTATGGAACACAGTTGTTTGATATTGTGTGTTTTAATTTGAAAAATAATGATAATTTCCAAATTCAGTTAATAACTAAACAATGACTATTTCAATTCTACTATTTAAATTCCAAGCGACAACACTAGGGTAACGATCCCAAGGTTGAAAACCCCTGGTTTAGACTGACATAATCAGTTTTTTTTTTTTGGAAACAATATATTTGTGCAATTATTTCAAGAATATTGTGACAAACAAAGTAGATAACTCAAGAGAAAAATAAACGTTTCCCAAAATGAATTAATTTGATTTGATTTCCTTTCTCTAGCTGCATGATCAGCTTGTTTTTGAGCATAAAAAACAACTGGTTGGTGCAATATACTGGGCAATGTGCAATAGTTCTATGCAATACGCCAGCACAGTATTATATTAATACTGATGAGTGTATGTGAACCTCTTTTTTTTTTTTTTTTTTTTAATCTATTTATATTGTATATACATTGTTTATTCTTATGTTTGTATTTTTATGGGGAGCTCTATCTCATTACATGTTATGTAATGACAATAAAAGGCTATTCTATTCTATTCTATAATGTCTCGGATCTAGTTTCTTTATAAAGGATACTGGTGTATCTAATTAATTTACCCAGGTGACATAAGCATAACTTAAGTCTCCTGTGAAATTTTGAGCTGTTACATCATATATTTTTACCATACATTTTGAGGTTGCTATCCTCATTACACATCCTCCTTCAAGATGATCCACCATTTTAGATATAGTTGGTCCCTCTGGAGGGAGTGGTGAGTATGGGGTGTTTCTAATAGGACACTCCCCATCTCCTTCTTGCGACCAATCATCTTCGTCATCAGTCACTAAAGGGCGGAACCTAGACAACTGTATTTGAAATTTGGGTATTTGTTCTTTCTCCCTCGAGGTTCCTGGTTCTGATATTGACAGCACTACCCGTGCTACGATACCTGGACTGATTTAGCTCTCTTTTTCCCACTGAACCACTGGGACCTTCAGTGGCGGATAGAATAGTATTGGATTCAATCTCATTGATCTTCTCCTGTTGTTTGGTGAGTAGCTCTCGGTTTTGTTCTACCGTGCCTGCTGAGGCGCTTACTAGCTCACTCATCTTACCCATCATTTGATGATGTTCTCTCTGACACTGCCCCCTCAACTCTTTTCGAGTCATATCTAAGTCATCCTCTTCAAGAGGGGCTGAGGGTAGCGGATTGTCCGCTATAATTTGAGTCACAATCTTATCTAACTTTCCCGGTCTTTCCGCGTCAGCTATTTCATCATATTTTTGGGGGATTAAGTTCATATTGTGGTTTTAACTGTTTTGCCAGTTGTTCTGAACCCTCATCCTGGCATGCATCCAGATCAGGATAAAGGCTGAAGATATTTTCTTCTTCGTCTACTGGTTTTTTCTTCTTTTTCTTACTTTTTTCCGAGTCTGATTTTCCAGAAGGGCGTTTCTCTATTCTTCCATTTGCATTCACCCTCCAGGGGATGCTTTCCTGTGTAACTGTCTCATATCGATTGTCATATGTATTAGATAGTAAAGTGAAGGCGTTTTGAAATTTACTTTCCCCATTAACTAACCAGATTACTTTCCTATCTGGATTATCTCCTAACCAATTCAAAATAGCGACTACAATCGCTAGGCGGGCGACTGCCTCAGGATATCTATAGGCACCGTCTCCCCATGTAGTCGTAATCACTGTATGAGTGGTGACCTTACTAAATACTTCAGCTAATACCTCATTCAGTTGGTTCACACATTCATCGCCCTTTTCTTATTCATAGGGTTCATAATACCCGTTGATTATATGGGCTATTCCCAAACTTCCCTTTTTTTTTTTTTTTTTTTTTTTGAAGGTGGGATGTCAACCCTATTAGCACTAGGCACTGGATGGTTTCCTAAAGTATCCCTTTTTGCATAATCGGCGTCCACCACTTCCCCAGAATAGAAAGTGACAGCCCAATACGCTACCCCTGCTCCGTCCTTACCCCGCTTGTTTCTCGGGTTAAGCAGCGTGCTTGTTGGTCCGGCGAATTCTGTCACTATAGGGTCCCCCCAAGGGAGCCTTTAACAGAACTATCCTGCCGTTGTTAAAACGTACCGCATCAAATTCTCATACTGGTGGATCCCCTACTTGTACTACAGAATACTGCAACCCTACAGAATTCCGTCGATGGGGGTCAAACCCCGGGGGCTGATACCCTTCAGCCATTAAAACTCCGGTTCGAACTCTATCGATCTACTAGGGAGCGGATGTGTGGACACCCTGTCGTACGTACTTATCCTTTAAGGGGACCCATAGGCTTCCTGCCTATATCCCAGGTCTTCCCTTCCAGTATAAAAGATCAGCTCTTGGCCCTCACTGACCCCCTTATTTCTAAGAGCAGTTACCCAACTGTTTTATACTTTATTACTCAGAGAAGGACGGGCGGATTTCACAGATCCTAGTGACCCTTTCCAGGTATGTGAATATTTCATATGGCTTATGTGAGTTGATCAGGCTCACACCATGCTACGTATTCACACCACCCTTCGGTTACTCTCCTCACTCCCGTGCTCCTCAGAGCACCACAGCTAAACTCAGCGCAAAGCCTTCAAGTTTATTCCTTAGTTTCTGAGATTCCTTCTCTCAAGGTCACCTAGGGTTCAATCCTTGACTCAGTACTCCTCTGTTTTCCTGGACAAGGCCTCGATTGAAATAGGTGACCCAAGCATTGGGCGCCTAAGTCGTGTGTTCCTAGAATATTCCTTTATCCTAGTCAACAACCTATTACCCTAAGGTAATCCTCTGTTTTCTTCCTAACCTTATGCCATGGCTCTAGCCCTAAGACCTCAAATGCAGAGAACCCAGATCATGTGCAGTGTAGGTGAGATGCTTACCAGAAGGATGATGAAAACTCAGGAGATCATCAGGTAGGTTGAAACAGAAGTGGTTTTTTATTGAACATATAAAAATATGCTCAAGGTCTCCCTGACGTCTGACACAGCAGACGTCTCCCAGAGGAAAGACCCCAAGCTGAAAAATCTCCCAACATTTATACTGTGTAATGACGTAGATAAACAGTTGATTGATGGCTTCTTATCTTTTTCCACGACTCTTCCAGCAGGTGTTGTAGCGCTCACGGCTCGCCTGGCAGGTGGCTCACTGGTGTGACGGTCCTCCAATCTTATCTTATCTTCTCTGACCTACTTTAGCGATCACAGTTTTCTTAGATCAAACACAGTTTTCTTAGATTGGCAGTGGCTGCCTCAACCTCTTATCTTATCTTCTAACAGGTGTTCATACCCAGTTCATTATTTCAACTTTTATCTTTCTTAGATTGGCAGTGGCTGCCTCAACCTCTTATCTTATCTTCTAACAGGTGTTCATACCCAGTTCATTATTTCAACTTTTATCCAGTGCAAAACACAGCCACTACTTTTACTGAGCTACAAAAAATAATAAAATCCTTTAATAAACCAGTGTGAAAGTAATAAAATCATTTAATAAACCAGTGTGAAAATAATAAAAATCCTTTAATAAACCAGTGTGTGTTTGAAGCATGGTTATATGATTTATTGCAGCATGTTAACATGAATATACCGGGGGACCCCATTATGCATTACAGTCATAGACACTCAAAGCGTTTTGCAGAATCAAGGCATTATTCTTTCCCTCTACACTTCGTGGTGGTAAGCTACTATTGTAGCCACAGCTGCCCTGGGGCAGGCTGACGGAAGCTAGGCTGCCGAGTGTTGGCCCCTCTGACCACCACCAACACTCATTCACACGCTACATTCATACTAAGCAATGTGGGTGAAGTGCCTTGCCCAATGCCACAATGACAGATACCACGAGAGCGACTGCCACTCCACTGTGGCACCTGGAATTCTCAATAGTCTCCCATCCAACTACTAACCAGGCCCAGACCTGCTTAGCTTAGGAGATCTAACGAGATGTGTTAACTCTTGTCTTTGTGTTCCCAGGTCTTCTTGCTCGTGTCTCCTCCTCCCAGTGATGTCAGTATGTTTTGGATTGTTAATGTTTGGACACAGAATGATTGTCTGATTATTGTCAATGTCTGTTACCCTTCTCGTGTGCTGCTGGGTTTTTGTACCCTGCTCCCTGTCTTTCTTGTGACTCCTTGTGCCTTTTTGGATTTTTTTTGTTCAATAAAATGGACAGGTTCAATGAACGTTACGCCAGCTTGCTGCCTGATTCTCTCTCTGCGCTTGGGTCCTCCTCCACAACACTGAAACATGACAAAATGTAGCATTTATTGTTGTGTCTGTCCCCCCAGCATTTGTTCTCCATCTTTTTTACTGTTTAATGTCCCCCCAATTATGAAAAGAGATCATAGTGCTCCTTCTGGTTCATCCATCCTGACCAGCACCACTGCTATAATAATCCATTGTTGATCAACTGTGCTCCTGTATTCACATTGTTTTGGATAAAAGCCTATGATAGATGAAATGTTATTGTATCCAACCCTACAGTTTATAATCATTTACATTCACTGTACTAAACTCTGCTCAGTATTAGTCTTTACAAACACCAATCTGACTGAAACACAAAGTATTCTTTCAATACCAGTTTATTTACCTGAGACCAGTAGAAACTGAAAATGTTACAAGGAATAATGAAATAAATAACACAAAACAACCTGTATATTATTCAAAATCAAAGATCAAAAATTAAAATGGCTTCAGCATCATAAAACGATTGTGTTTAGCCCTAGAATGTTCCCTACAGCTTAAGTACAAAAACTAGCATAATGTTCAACATGAACACAAAAAACCTTCTAAAATAAATAAATGAAAGCAATCTGAATAACATTAGGAATACATTTTGACCAACTCTGCTTTACAAAAACTGCTATAAAACAACCATAAATGATGTGCATATAAAGCACAAAACAACTGCTCCAAAATTAAAGCCTTAGCACAGTAATGTAAAGTAAGCTGTGCGTATTCCAGGTGCACATTCTGCTGTTGAAAATGCTTATAAAATAAATGTGGAAAAACAAGTTCACAGCATTTTTCTCAGCTACACAATGCTAAACATATCAGGCTAACGAGCTGCTGTTAGCAGTGACTCAGCAGTAGCAACAAGCTGCTTATTTACAACAACATACTGTGCAATAGCTTTGCTGACCCGTCCCTGGATAACAGTCACAGTCCGTTAAAAGTCATACGCTGTTGTTTCAGTGCAGAGGCTTCCATCACGTCCACCAAGCTTAGAGCTTCACAATGCATCTTTTGAAAACAGAGGAGTAAAATAATATGTGTATTTCCACTCTGAGAAGCTCGTCCTGCTCTCGCATTGACTCGCTATGATTGTCGCACGTGATGTAAACAACAGAGACAACTGCTTCTTCTTCTGTTTTACCATGGTTGGCACAGCATCCCACAAAAATATGTAGCGCCACTGTAAACAGGATGTACACTGCAGCTAGCAAAGTAACGGACAAACGCACAATATTGTAATGGTAACTGCATTATTTCTTGAAAAAAATATTGTGTTACAGTACTAGTTACTGTCAAAAATAACATTGGGGCGCCCAACACTGGTCTTCACTCCTTTCACCTTGCGTCGTTTGTATGTCTTCATTTGCTCCTCCTGAGCTTCCTCAGAGTTCATCTTTACCTGACAATATATGCCAACAATGATTATACAAAAAGGCATGATTATAACACAATTAGACAAGTACACATCATAATTTGTGGTAAATCTCCAAATTCATGCATAAATGAACACTGACAACAAACTAACATGTCAATCCAATATGTACATCATATGACATCATGTGAACAATAAGAATCACTAAGCACAGACAATCACAAGTAGAGACTCATCCAATTTATTTAAATTCACATCTGTCAAATGTATTTACAATGTCGTCGGTCAACCGTCTCATCAAGGTTGACCTTAGGAGCTGTGGGCAACCCCACGTCTGGTTCATTCCCTGAGCCCATTTGCAAATATTAGTAGAACAAATATGTACACGTATTATATAATATAATATATACAACATATGGTTTCAGAAAATGGCTTCATATTAAACATTGGGTTCAACGTCTGGTTAAAAATGCCATGGTGCTACTTGAGTTTATCACATAAATCTTGAAAAAAAATCTATGCTGTCAAATCACATTAAAAAAATTATAAATGAAATTAATTTGTCAATTGTTGACTAACCTCACGGGTGGGCTTTGGGTGGTGACCAAACATTAGAAAGAAAGGGGAATATTTCGTTGTGGCCTGGTTCTGGGTGCGGACGGAGTACGCCACATCCTCTAGGAAGCTATCCCAGTCTGTCTGATGTTGACCAGCATCCTCAGGGGCAAATTCTCGACCCTGGTCTGAAAGAAGGTGATGAGGAGCTCCTTATCTGCAATATACATTGTTATACATATGAATAAAAGTACTGATAAATGAATAGATATATATCATATACTGTATGATACAGAATCTGTATGGTATCTGGGTGCTCTAAGCAGACAGACCAGACATATAGTCACACACACGTTCATAAGTATGAGCTGAAACACAGGACCACCGTAACTTCACACAGAACCCTTCTGTTTGCCACATGAGACCATGTGTGCCCATCATTTATCTTTGCTTTTATTCATTATGTTGTTCATTTATTTACACTGCTTTTGCCTTTATGAGAAAGACAAACAAAAGAGAGGGAAATAGTGTTACTAATGATTTTGTTTTTGTTTGCTTTTCTTTCCTTTTACTTTCTTGTTGAGGGGAGGACCCCCACAGTGCAAGACATGGTTACATCCGTTGAAGACAGAACTCTCTGTTGTGCTGCCTCAGCTTTTGGAGCTGAAGTTTTTATTTTTTTTATTGGCCATGATTTTTTTGAGCTTACATGTTTTTCTTCTTTTATATACCTTTGTTATTTCTGAACGATTCTTCTTTTACCCTTTTGTTTTTACTCAATTTCAGGAAAATTGAGACGAACATTGTGGACTGCAGCCTCAACCAAGTTTACATTTTGACATTTTTTTTGACCGATACTGTCGTAAACAATCTGTATCCTTCCCCTTTTTGAAGCTGCTTGCGACAGGCAGCCTAGTTCAACATTTATTGTTTTCATTTTGTGCGCCAACATCTGAACTCGAAGGCCAAGCTCAAACTCACATGCAGATATACACGCACACACACCATCAAGGACAGATATCTGTGCCTTCCTCATAACATACACATCTTCATCATCCTCCAACGTTTCCACTGTTGGGCATCTGACCCCCTCCTTTTCCTTCATCATTTAAGCTGTGGAACTTTCCAGTAGTTGGGGGCTGCCTTTCATTCTTACAGAATGGAAGCTTCTTTTGTACTCTTTTCATTTAGTTTTATAATAATTTTTTTTTTTTATAAAATCATCATGCTTTGACTGGACTCCATCATTCAACCAGGGCTCCCGATCATGTCGCCAAATGAGGTCAACCGCGAATTTAACCGTAACACAAGTTAAAATACATGTATTGAATGATATTTTATTTAAATTTATAAAACAAATACATTTTCACTGCATTGTTGGACATTGACGAATGGTGTGCCTAAATCTAAATTCACACTGAATAATGTGCCTATACTGATAATAATTATTATCTTGTATGTTGTAACAAACTTTTGTATTCCCACAAATCAGTAATGTATAAAAGATGATCATCATTGTTTAGACATTGAATTTTACAGGAAATACCTACATATTCAACAATGTCCTCTTTCATCCCATGCCATGTGTAGTGGAGGGAAATCTTGGCCAAGGTGGAGTTGATCCCACTGTGGCCGCCATCTGTGCTGTGTGGTACTGCTGCAAGAGCTCCACAGTCTCGTCAATGTCAGTCACCACCTTCTTGCGAACATCACCCTTGCCGACATAGTACAGCTCCTGTTCTGAAAGAAACAAAAGTAATTCTTGCTGCTCAGATGCTGTATACATACAGTACAACAGACCAATGGTGTGCACAGGTAGACACTAGGTGGTGCTAAAGCACCTGCCCTTTGCCCTCTGGACCGAGCAAGTGCCCTTTTGAAAGTTGTTGTTTTATTTTGTGGCCCATGCTGACATGATCATCTGTAAGTTCTCATCGATTAAAAGCGTATGATAAATAATGCCCCAATTGATATTTCCCCACCCCCACTGTGCACACACCTCAGTCAACGCAGAACGCACAGTGCACAGCTGCAGCCCGAAACACACGGACTGGTACTGATCGTTGTCTTTAGTTTGCTCACACACACACACGGCTGATGATGTCACATGTAACAACCAGGGGACGGCGTCTCTGAAGGTCCATTTATAAAAATGTAAACAAAGGCAAAACTAAAGTTTTACCGTTTAAATACATGACAAATAGTGCAGCTGTACTTTTGGTTAATATGTTCTTTTTTACAGAATAATTATTTGTTTTATGTCTGAATTAGTTTTGGATCAAGTTGTTCAAGTTCAAAAGGAGCACTGTTAATATTCTCTAATGTTTTTAGCCAAAATGTGTCATATGTTGCAATAATAACAACAATAATAATTCATCAATTTTATTTAGCGCTTTTGTACATATTAATATCCAGTGAAAACAATCTATACCTGGTGGATTAAAAGAGAGCTGATATCCCTGCAAAGAGACAAAGACAATATAATAAAGAGTTAACACAAACAAATCCATTTGTAAAAGCATCCACCAGCAGCAAGGAGGAAGAGGAAAGATCAGAGTCAAGAGTCATGTTCACTGTTTAGGGCATTTTAAAGCTCAGATTTTAAAGTTGAACTGTTCCTCTAATTTTACTGAAATATCTTAAAAGCTGTCCTCATTTTATTTTAACTACACAAAGTGGTTTGTCTGTACTAAATTAGGCATGAAGCTATTTTAGCTAATTATAATCATTTGTACCAACAAGTTATTTCTGTTAGGGTTTGTTCTGTTTCCCCTCCTCCTTGTTTTTTGTTTCTCTGCAGGGCTGTTGGTTGACGGGGGCGTGGCTGGGACCTGCAGCAACGAGGCACACCTGTTCCTTGATGATGAACCTGATACAAAAGCTCTGTTCAGTTCTCTCCACGCTGCCCGAAAATTCCGTCACGCTCGGTAGTGTTAGCGCTGTTTTGTTTGATCACCAAGGATTTTGATACTTACTTGTTTCCTCCTGTGCTCAGGTTATCTTCTGTGCCTCACTGCGTTCCTGGGTCTGTCCGCTCCCAGACAGCCTCCGTCACCTCAGCCAATTCATTTTTTTGTAAAATTAGATTCTTAAAGCTTTCCTGCCTCCGTCTCCGCTTTGGGGTCCAACTTGAAACCTTAACAATTTCTATGTTACAAGACTTGCAGTAATCTTGTATTTACCGTAATAGGCTGCAGTATATTCAACCTTAAAAAAATAGGCTATTACTAAAACTGTTATTTTATTCTAGACAGCTACAGCCGGGAAGCAGTAAACCATCTACCAGCAAAGAAGTTGAGATAGATGAATTTCCAGATTAATCTACAGATAAAGCAGAGTTCATAGCAGCACCAAGCCTATGCACAGTTACAGAATCAGAAGTGCTGTCTGATGACCAGAATGACGGAGAACAAGAAAGGCATGATGTAGCAGCTGTATGTGAAAGACATGACATAATTAAGAAGATAACAGCCATGCAATATCCAACAGCTTGCCATAGAGAAAGACATCCAGGTAATTCATACAGACTCTTTAAAGACATGGCACCAAGGACGGTGCTGCTTTAGAGAGTGGTAACGCTCACTCTTCACTCCTCACTTCAAAATGACATTTTGTACACTTTTGTTCTGACAGAGGAAAAGACTTCACTAATCAATCACTGTAGCTTGTAACTTGCTTAAAACCTCTCCATGTGGGTTCATTCCAAGGAAATAAAACGATAGTTATTGACTGATCAGTGCTATAGTGTGAAACTGTACCAGTTCAAAGGTCAAGTAATTTAAGATATTGATATAAATTAATAGGCAGTTACATTCAACATGTGCCTGTAATGTTTATTTTTAAATCTCACACTGCCATAATAAGGCAGCCGTCAGTTCTACATGCCGCATAAAGTGCCCTTATTTTTCACTGAGCACCTGAACCCCATAATGTGTGTGCACGCCACTGCAACACTCATTACATGAACATCATAAGATGTTTTTTTTACAATATTTTTAGAAAGAGAAAAGAAAAGCTGTTTGGAAAAATAACCATGATTTTATTTGACTACCTATGGGTATCAGAGGAGGCAAAAGTACTAGTCTTCAGTACTCAAGTAAAGTATAGATAATTTATTAAAAAATGACCCTGGTAAAAGTAAAAATAATGAAGTTGCTCCCTTACTTGAGTAAAAGTAAAAAGTAAAACAAATGTCTCTTCAATAATAAGACAGGGTTTTTAAACCAGCAAAAGAACTTGTAGAATACTGGTACATGGAAACAAGTTAAATCTGTTACCTTTGAACATCTGGAGAATTTAGCACTTATTATAGATACAATTTGTAAATAACATTTGTCAAGAAAAAAAAGTTCAAATGCTCAATAAAACCCAGAGCAGTTTTGAGTTTAACATTTTTGTCATTTAAAAAAAAAAAAATCACATACGGTATAAGTGAGATTGTGACTACCCATGTGTTTTTCAAATAAAAATTTAAATAAAATAATAATAAATCACATTTATCAACTCTATTCTTATTTAGCTAAAAATTGAATCAATAATTGCTGAGCTCCTTCTTGTCAGTGTCTGGTGATGGCATGCCCTTCACCATGAAGAAGATTAACTTGTCTATCATTTCTTTGTGGCTTTGGAACCTCTCCTGCTTCATACAATGAGCAGTTGTACATTTTTCCCCAAGAAAAGGAACCATTCAACACTTGTCAAATAACATTAGCTTTGAACCTTAGCTTTGAAATTTCATTTTATTCTCAGCACGGTGGAAGTAGAAAAAAGCTAAGCGGAAGTAGCATAAATTAATTTTCCGGTAGTGCGCATGCTCATAATCAATCTCAGTACAAGGTAAACTCAGACCGTGACACTGCAACTGTAAACACTGTAAAAACAGCAATGCTTTTATTGTCAAGGTGTTTTGGTTTTTTGCGTAGGAACTTACATTTTGTAGCCTAGGCGCATATAAATCAAGACCACTTAAGTGTTCTACTGTGCGTGTGCATGTCAATAACAGAAAGAGTTTAAGGTAGCCAGCAAAATGAATGAAGGATTTAAAAAAACAACTGTGAACAAAGTATTTTTTAACTGAAGTCTGAGGAATACAAATCTAAATAAAAGAATACAATTTGAATCATCATTACGTGACTAAAAACGTATCAGCTGAGTAAACACGCCAAAAACAGAATGTTCTTGATGTAAGACCATGGCGAAACACAGTAATATCTATCTATCTATCTATCTATCTGAAGACTTCACCATACTAAACATTTTGTTGTCCCTATCATATCATATCTCCAGGACCTGTACGCCTCCAGGATTTTGAGGCGTGCAGGAAAGATTGTGGCCGACCCCTCCCACCCCGGTCATAAACTGTTTCAATCTCTCCCTTCTGGTAGGAGGTTTCGGTCCATCAGGACCAGAACCTCCAGACACAAAAACAGCTTCTTTCCCTCTGCCACCATCCACATGAACACACCCCAAGTCACCCACTGAGCTGGGTAAACATGGCAAAAATGAAATTTTCTTGACCCGAAGTAGAAAATGCATCATTTAATTTTCAAACGTAAGACCATGGCAAAACACAGTCCAAACCTCTATCACCACCATCTATCTATCTAGGTTTGCAATCAATGAGTTTTTATGAACATCAATCAATCAATCAATATGGTCCATTGTGTGAGAGTCATGGATTTGCTCAGCAAATTAGAAAACAACAAGTTGACCTGATGTTGACGCTGCAGGAAAGGTCAAAGGTCATATTATCAACACAGTCGATAGAGTTCATACTCTTGTGGTCATTAATATTGTCAAAAAATTTGAGAAGATTTGGAGGAAAACTATTCAAGATTTATTAATTCTAATATAAAATTTTGGCCCGATGATAGTGCTAGGGAACAGATCAAGATTTCATTATCAGGGGGTTATTTATGTTTTCAGCAAATAAACGGAGCACCTGACACAAAAACTTGGTTAACAATTTGGTTTGGTTTTAAATTGTCAACGTTGTGTGTTGTGTTTTTATCTGTTTTTTGTTTTTTATAATTAACAATTGAAAACACCACAAAACTGTCACATATTTAAATGTGTATTATTAAAAAATTTAATAAACATCATATGGTTGGTTTACATTCAAATATCACGTCCCAGCAGCTCTGTTGTAAAGATTTCGAGTAAAGGAAGTGACATAGGGTTAGGGTCACTTCGTTACAACAATCAAAAACCAAACAGAAAATAAGATAAAAAACAAAATAAATCATAATTCACTCAAAACTTAATTTTCTAATTCTTTTTAAATAGCAGTGTTTCAAGCTTTTAAATAGTATACAAACTGCCGTAAAATGGGCCGACCGGATAGAGACGCGTTTCAAGCATGCTTGCCGGACCCTGGACTAATTTGGAAGCCCAAACACATTTGGTACCTACACCTAGACTGGCAATAACTTCCGGAAACTATTTTTTTCTATCTTGAACTTCGGTTGTTGCAATTCTCTCTATAAACAGCTCTATGTGCATGCTGCATTTACACCCAAAGTGCGCATTAAGTTATGACCAGATGGTGAAAATATCAGCGTTTATAATGCCGTGTTCGCGGAGAAACGTGCATGCTTACACGGACTTTGCGGGCGTGTGTTCACAGTACAGAGCCAGAGAATATACGGATTAAGTTACAGACAGATTTTGAAAAGAACATTTCATCTTGCAACTTCATGCCTTTTGGAAATCATTTCATCTTCTACTTAAGAGCTGACATATAAACATAGCAAATACATAGCCACTGCAAGCAGCAACCATGTGATCAGGTAGCAACTAGTCAACCTGGACAGAAACCTGTGGCTGCGTCATTGCTTTGACATTGCCTTTACTTGACAGCTTGAGCCATCAAGTAAAAGCAATGTCAAAACTCAAATGGAAAAGACAAAGACAAAACAGAAAAATCAATGACAAAATGGAATAAGCAAAAGCAAAATAGAAGGAAAAAAAATATGACTACATTTTTATATTACTCTTTATATTTCCACGATTATTTCCTTTATTATTCCATACAAAACAAGGTGGAAACACATAGAACAACAGGCCACAGGGTAAATATTCAGTAATTAACTAAACAGTGAGTGTGGAGGTGGTTCTAATGAAAAGAGCTCCAGACTTGCTGACACAAAGGAATTTGGTATATTCAGCTTCTGAGATTAGAGTTAGAATGTGCAAGTCTAAAACTTCCTACTTTTTTCCATTCAAAGTAAAACAAACTACAGCAAACACAAAACTGTCTTCTTGCATCATAGTTTGTGAAGACTTTTTATTATCAGGAGAGCAACATGGTTACATGACATGAACTTTGTTGCTCAGTAATGGTTGTATCCAGTGTTGGGATTAGCACTTGATGTTTACTTTGTTTCTCTTCACACCTTTGATTGGACCAATCACTGTGGGACTAAGGCTTTGAGTCAGCAGGTAATGATACTTGTTGTTGCCTCAGAGAATCTGATGTAATGAAGTCTCTCTCTCCCTGTGAGCAGCCCTCAGAGTCAATCCTCAAAGGTCCAGTGTTTGATACTGAAAAGTTACAGTGGACATAGTTTGTAAGAAAATAAACATTACATGTATCTTTCATGTTTCTCCTGTTTTTTAAACAGATATTGTGATTACACTGACAGACTGAATATAAATGCTGTTTAATCCCAGACAGTTTTTTATATATTCTTACCAAGTCCGCAGTTTAAACTGGTGGTTTTGTTCTTCAAATGATTACTAATTAAAGCTGCTTTATTTTAGTGCTTCTTTCCACTATTTCCATCAAAGGCTCTACATCAGAGGTGATCAAATAAAAATGTTAACGGTCCACACAGATATCTTTGTATGATCCCAAGGTCATACACAAATATCAAAGGTTGTTATATTTGGTCAAGCCACAAGTCGTTATGATGTTAGGTATCAAATAAAATATCATTTTCTTTCAAAACAAAACAAACTGTAAATAAATAATAATAATAAATTCAAATGAATAATGTAATAAAAAAAAAAATCGAAATCTGTGCAAAACAAGGATATTAGGAGAGTGTTTAAGGAACCATTTTCTTTTTAGAAATTTACTTAAAAGCATTGCTGTTTTTAAGAATTCAAAAATTATCATGCTAAAATAAAACCTCCAGTTTAACAAAGAGCCACCCCTCCATAGAATGTAAACAAAAAAAAAAAAAATCAACATTTTAAGATTTCATATGATGCACAGCTTGGAGGATTGAGGCGGTTTAGGAGACACCTATTGGGTACCCCTGCTCTATAGGTTTTAGTGTAAAGATGCTGAACAGAATACTTTACACATTCTTAAGGCCCAAACATATTTGGGGGACAGTGTTCACAAAAAGGCTCACATTTGATGACCTAGTGCCACACAAAACACTGCTTGGCATGTATTTTTTCCATCAACCAGCATTAAAAGAAACACCAACATCGTTTTCAACCGCGTGGTGAAAACTACCAGGAGAGCTTTGAGGAGAGACTGGCAGACAAGGAACAGAACTATGATTTGTCCCAGGGAGAGTACAAGGACTAGAAAGAAGCACAAATGATTGTGGGTAAAGGATTTCTCAGAAACTTCTACACAGCAGTGCACTCAACTATGAAAGCTCTGAGTACTGACATTCATATACTTTCCAAGGCACTGCTGGGACTTGAACTTAGGATCTCCTGTCTGCAAGGCCGGTGCTTTGACCAGCCAGATTCAAGATTCAAAGTGTTTATTATCATGTGCACAGTAAAGAAACATGTTTCCCTGTACAATGAAATTTCTAATTTGCTAGCCACACTGGATGCCACAAAAGTCGAAAACAAAAAAAACAAAAAAAAAAATAAAGAGAAGTATAGTCATTATAATAATTTAAAAAGTAATAAATATAAATATAATATGTACAAAGTAGAAAATATAGAAAAGTCAAATATAAAGTGTGCATAATGAAATATATCCAGTTCTATTGGCTATTGAGGTGTCTGATGGTACAGGGAAAGAAAGAGTTCCTCAGTCTGGTGGTCATGCATTTCACACTTCTGTACCTCCGTCCTGAGGGTAGAAGTGTGAACAGACCATGTTGGGGGTGAGTGGGGTCTTTAATGATACAGCCAGCTCTTCTGTGAACTCTGCACTTGTAGATGCTCTGCAGAGAGGGGAGTGGAGTCCTGGTGATCTTAATTCTACTCAGGGCTTTGTGTACCTAGATTGAAGACATGCTCAGTGGGGGGTGGGGGACTTCTTTTTGTGCTGGGGGTTGAGGTCTTAAAGTGATAGTTCGCCTATTTAAGACATGACGTTGTATGTAATCCTCACCAGCACTATAGTGCATACACATTGTCTCACTCAGTGGTCACCTCCCTGGTCCGAGTTCTGGCCGCTTGAAGTTGTTCAAGAAAGTAGTCCCGGTTAGTTTCCGGGGCCACAAAACTGTGCGTTTTTAATAGAAAAAAATATATGCGTTTGAAAGCTTGATTCATTTACATCACAAAACCGCCCACAAAAAAAAATTCATACCTCCAGTTTTAATCGGCACTATTTTCTCTTCCGTTTCCATCAATCCGCGCTGCCGTCAACGTCATCGGAGCGCCTAATCCCATCAGCTGTTGATAGCGCGACTCACGGACAACATGTCTGACTCCGAAACTTCCGATGATGAATGCAATTTTAGCACAATATCAGATGAAACAGATGATGAAGAAAGTAATTTGAGCAAAACGCCAAAGGGATACCTTTATGAACCGGAGTACACCGATGCTGAACTTCAGCAGATGGAGATAGAACTGCCCTAACTGTATGTGACTTCAAGCACACTTATAAACACGATGATACCAACACACGTTACAGACAATAACAGCAATAGCGAGGCATCATATATTGTTGTGTTATATAGAGACTTCAATTCATTAGTAAAGACATTTGCAGATTTTCTCACCAAATAGTCGATTGTTGTCGATGCTCCCCGGTTAGCTCAGTGTAGCTTAAACACTGACGTTAGCTTCAAAATCAAGGTGTCGTATCATCAAGTTAGTAAATGGAGCTTACCCGTGGTACTGGTACAGCAGCAGTATTCAAAATGCGTTTTTTGCTGTTTCCTCGGTTGGGGATGTAATCGTCCTCGCTGAAGTGAGCACTGCACACACAAAAATCCTTTGTACTGGATATTTTCGCTCCCGCAGAATAGCCGATGGCAACCAGCCAAAGCTGTCTCATAGTTATATCAGAAACTGGAAAACGATGGAAGCTGAACGGTGATCCCGGCACATTTTTGTGGTCACAACCTGGGAATTTACAAGTTCGTACCATTGTTAATGTACGTACGTTTTACTTTCTCTTGCTTCGGTCTTCTGTCGTTGCTATTAGAGTGTGTAATCCCTATTATCGGAACATGCGTGCTGATGTTGACGGCAGCGCGGATTGAGGGAAACGGAAGAGAAAATAGTGCCGATTAAAACTGGAGGTATGAATTTTTTTTGTGGGCGGTTTTGTGATGTAAATGAATCAAGCTTTCAAACGCATATATTTTTTTCTATTAAAAACGCACAGTTTTGTGGCCCCGGAAACTAACCGGGAATACTTTCTTGAACAACTTCAAGCGGACAGAACTTGGACCAGGGAGGTGACCACTGAGTGAGACAATGTGTATGCACTATAGTGCTGGTGAGGATTGCATACAACGTCATGTCTTAAATAGGCGAACTATCCCTTTAAAGCGTGAATAGAAGACATTGAGGTCATCTGGCAGAATGTCTGGGGCGTTGATATTGCTGGAGCTGGTCCTGTAGTCTGTAATATGCTGTAGAACTTGCCACAACCTTCCAGAGTCAGCAGTTGCATAGAGGTCATTCAGCCTCTCTCTGTACTGCTTCTTTGCTGTCGCTTTCCATAGTCTATACTTTGAAGCTTTGTATTCAGTATTGTTGCCAGATCTGAAAGCAACAGAGTGAGCATGCAGCATGTGTAGTACCTCACAGTATATTCAGGACTCCTGGTTGGGAAACTTCCTCACTTGTATGGTGGGTACGATGTAATCAGTACAAGTTCTAATTTACCCAATCACATACTCAGCAAAGTCTTGTATGTTGACAGAAGAGTCCTCTTGTGTGGCTGCAACTTTAAACATGTCCCAGTCTGTTGTTGCAAAACAGTCCTGCAGTATTCCCTCAGTATCTGGGGTCTAGAGCTTAACCTGTTGTGTGATCGGTTTTGCTTTCTTCAGTTTTTGCCTGTAGGCTGTTTACATGAACAGAGAAATCAATCAATCAATCAATCAATCAATCAATCAATCAATCAATCAATCAATCTTTTATTTGTATAGCGCCAAATGATAACCAATGGTATCTCAAGACACTTTACAGTAGAGCAGTTTTAAGGACGGACTCTTCATTTTATGGATACACACATATGCATATATACGTATATACACATACATATGTATCCCACACCCAACATAAATTCATCATGGCGGCAAGGAAAACCTTCTGTTAAGCAGCAGGAACCTTGTGTGGATCCCATTCCTATGATGAACAGCCATCCACGTTATGCTGTGTTGGGTGTGTGCAGAGGAAAGGGTGGAGACAGAGTTGTTGAGACTCTGTAACTCCACACTGAGGATCCCACGGACCTGCAAGACAAAAGCCAGAAGGAGTACAGGAGCAAACACACATAGGAAGAAGCAGACATAGAGGGAGTGTTAGAGAGAGGAATGGGACCCTCTCCGGTCCCTCTCTAACCTAAATGACCTCTCTCTTAACGCCCTCTCCAACCTCTCTCCAACCGAGCATGCCAGACCCCCCCCCCGGCAGTCTATGCCTATTGCATCTTAACTATGAGCTATGAGCTGGTTTCTAACTAAAAGCTTTACCAAAGAGGAATGTTTTGAGCCTAACCTTAAAGGTAGAGAGGGTGTCTGCCCCCCGAACCGTGGTTGGTAGATGGTTCGAGAGAAGTGGGGCCTGATAACTGAAAGCTCTTCCTCCTATACTACTTCTGGAGACAAATGGAACAACGAGTAGGCCAGCATTTTGAGAGCGTAGTGTTCTGGGGGGATTGTATGGCACTACAAGCTCCTTGAGATAGACTGGTGCCTGTCCATTTAGGGCTTTATAAGTGAGAAGAAGAATCTTGAATTCTATTCTGTATTTTATGGGAAGCCAATGCAGAGAGGTTAGGCTAGCATAGGTTTCTCTAAGGTGTTGTGAGCCCAGTACAATGACCTCAGTCTTGTCTGAGTTAAGAAGAAGAAAATTTTGGTCCATCCAGGCCGTAATGTCCTTTAGACAGGCCTCAAGTTTAGATAGCTGATTTGTCTCACCTGGCTTCATTGATACATACAGTTGGGTATCATCAGCATAGCAGTGAAAGTTAACAGAGTATTTTCTCATAACATTACCAAGGGGGAGCATATAGATACAAAAGAGGATTGGACCTAGCCAAGAGCCCTGAGGAACCCCGTAGCTTACTTTAGTGTACACAGAAGACTTATTATTCACGTCTACAAACTGGTACCTATCAGATAGGTAGGACTTAAACCAGTTTAGGGCAGTCCCTGTGATTCCAAGTAATTCCTCTAATCTGTCTAGTAGAATATAGTGATCTATAGTGTCAAAAGCTGCACTAAGATCTAATAAAACCAGCACTGAGAGTCGTCCTTCATCTGAAGCCCAGAGTAGATCATTAGTTACTTTAACTAAAGCAGTCTCTGTGCTGTGTTGAGCTCTAAAACCTGACTGGAAGTCCTCGAACAGGCTGTTGTTTTGAAGGAAGTCACAGAGCTGAGCCGCTACAACTTTCTCAAGAATCTTTGAAATAAAAGAAAGATTAGATATAGGCCTGTAGTTTGCTAAAGTGCTGGAATCAAGAGTAGGTTTTTTTGAGAAGGGGTTTGATTACAGCTACTCTAAAGGACTGTGGCACGTAGCCTATTGATAGGGATATATTTATTGTCTCCAACAAAGATGGGCAGACTAGGGGAACAACTTCTCTAAACAGCTTAGTTGGGATCGGATCTGAAAGGCAGGTCGATGGTTTGGAGGATGAAATAATAGAGTTAAGTTCCTGAAGTCCTATTTGTGTGAAACAGTTTAGGTTAGGCCTATTTACATTTAATGGTACAGCAGGCCCAGGTGAAGGCAGGGAGTGGCTAATAGGGCGACCGTGGCTCAGGTGGTAGAGGGTCGTCTTTTGATCGAGAGGTTGGGGGTTCGATCCCAGTACCTGACTATGTGTCGAAGCGTCCTTGGGCAAGACACTGAACCCTAAGTTGCTCCCAGTGGTCGACTAGCGCCTTGCATGGCAGTCCTGTCCCACTGGTGTGTGAATGTGAGAGTGATTGGGTGAATGAGCTGATATGTAAAGCGCTTTGAGACTGCGTCAGTGTGGTGATAAAGCGCTATATAAAATCAAGTCCATTTACCATTTAATTTTATCTCTAATCTTATGAATTTTATCGTTAAAAAATGTCATAAAGTCCTCACAGCTGAGGGCTAGAGGAATCATGGGCTCAATAGAGCTCTCACTTTGTGTTAGCCTGGCTACAGTGCTGAAAAGGTACCTCGGATTATTTTTATTTCCTTCAATTAGTGAGGAGTAGTATGTAGACCGAGTATGTCGTAAGGCTGTCATGTATTTACTATGGCTTTCTTGCCAGAGTATTCGTGACTCCTCTGTTTTATTGGAGCGCCACATTCTCTCTAATTTACGGGTTGTTTGTTTGAGTGTGCGAGTTTCAGAGCTAAACCACGGAGCTTTCCTCTGACGTTTAATAATTTTTTCCCTCAATGGGGCAATTGAGTCCAAGGTGGATTTTAGTAGACTAGCAGAGCTATCGACAAGCAGATCCAGTTGAGAGGGGTTATAATTAATATCATAGTTATTTATTGGATGGTGCACTGAGTTTAAGGCAGCAGGAATGGCCTCTTTAAATTTAGCCACAGCACTATTGGACAGATTTCTACTCGTAACTATTTTATTGCACAGTGCGAGATCCTCTAGGATAATGTTAAAAGATATTAAAAAGTGATCTGATAGCAGAGGATTTTCAGGGTAGACTTTTAGTTCATTAATATCAAGGCCATATGTTAGAACAAGATCCAGAGTATGATTTAAACGATGAGTAGCTTCATTAATAGTTTGAAAAATGCCAACTGAGTCTATTAGGGACATAAAGGCTGAGCTCAGGCTATCACTATCTTTGTCAACATGGATATTAAAATCTCCTACTATCAGTATTTTATCAGAACTGAGGACTAAGTTTGATATAAACTCAGAGAATTCTGATAGAAATTCAGAATAAGGACCTGGAGGACAGTAAATTATCGCAAATAAGACTGGCTAGCAGGTTTTTGATTCGGTATGAGATAAATTTAGAACCAGGCTTTCAAAGGAAGTGTAACTGGCCTTTGGTTTAGGATAGATTAGGAGAGAGGAATGATAAATAGCTGCTACACCACCTCCACGGCCTATGTCTTGTGGCATATGAGTATTTAAATGACTGAATGAAATGTGGTCCTAGTGACCGAAGTGGGGGCGGGGTGCACCTCGTATATTAGTATAAACATGATTGAAGTCAGCGGCAGTAATAAATACAGCGTCAGGATGAGCCGACTCCAGCCTGCCGATGATGTCATGGATCTTGCCGTGCGCCACGGTAGAGTTGGCTCGCGGAGGAATGTAAACAACGGCCAAAAACATAACAGTAAATTCCCTCAGTGGATAGTAAGGGCGACATTTAAGTAATAAAAGTTCCACATTCGGCAAAGACTGCTTATTAACAGACTGTCAACAACTCGTGCTGTGGAGATATACAAACACGCACACACCCCCTCCTTTGCTCTTACCGGAGGCTGCAGTCCGGTCTCCTCTATGAACAGAGTGAGTCTTTAGCTGGATGGCGGATTCTGGGATGTTGCCTGAGAGCCAGGTTTCCGTGAAAATAGAGCGCAACATTTTCTCACTGTGTTGAAATCGTCAGGTTTGTTGTCCAGGGACCGCACGTTGGCTAGCAGGAAGCTGGGTAGTGGTGGTCCCCTTGCACAAGCCTTTAGCTTAGCATGGAGCTCTCCCCTGTTGACTCTCCTACGACGCCGTCTCTGAAGCGCTCTCCTTGGGTTAGCTTGCTCACTCGACATGTGTGCATCGGAGCCTGCCTGGTGATTTGTGGCTGTGGTTGCGCACAATAGATTGCAGCTCCGGAGGTATACCTCCACTAAATTTAAAGTTGTGTGTGTTTCGAAGTCTGTCTACTGTATGTTAGTGTGACGCCCACTAATGTGTGGTCACATGTAGGGTATTATACATACATTTTTTTTTTAATTTAATTTAATTTAATTTATTCTTTTATTTTCCCTGTGAAACATTGTTCCAATCTGTAAACAGAAACCTGTTGTATGCCTTCCGAACAGTAGGGGCAGTATTAGATGGGCTCAGCTGTTGTACCGCACTTATACAGTGGGGGGCGCCACCTTTCCCCATTGTGTTTGTGACTACGAACTCACTGAAATCCCGTCTCTGTCTCTCTTCTTTTAGACTGTTTAACAGGTATGTAAAATATAGAGGCAGCCCAAGGAACACTGTTTATATAAACCAATAAGTTACAGACATGTAGGTTGGTTTGTTATGAATGGAACTATGATGTTTGTTGAGTAACTGTTCAGTATGTTAAACTAGTGCAAAGTCCGGAATGCTAACTCATTAGCTTTAGGCTTTGTGTGGTAAGTTATAAGAGTATATGTATGTTGTTTAGTTAGTTAAGTATTAAAAGTGTTGAGATCCTGCGATTACAATTTAAAGTTCCTGAAAGATGTACTTTATGTTATTTGAGCCTAATATATGGGCCTGCAGAGTTCATTGTTGCACACCTGCACAGGCTGACACACACACACACACACACACACACACACACACACACACACACGAGTACATATATTTGGTTAAGTTAAATAATTAAATTGTTTTCTCCAATGGTTATTAAAATAAACCAGCAGGGTTTTAGTAAGAAATGGTTTTCTAAGCAAGAATATGTCTGGGTGTTTCAGTGTGGATGCTTGGAGGTAAGCCTGTGGGACATATATGGTGAAAATGTGTTTATTGAAGAAAAATAGAACATGTTACATACAATTTTTTTTATATATATATACAAAATTCTTCTTCTTTTTTTTTTTTTTTTAAACGACATAGAAGGACAAGACATACATATACAAACTCGAACCCCCACATCCTTACCCTAACATTCCCCTAGCACACCTCTTAAAGGGGAAAAAAAAAACTAGATTGAATATAATAAAAAATTGACAGAATATTTAAAACAGGTTCTCAGTCAACATCAAGATGGCATTCTGTACTTTTGATATATGAAAAGAAAGGATTCCAAGTTTTTCCAAAGGACTTCTCAGATCCAGAGATTGTCAGCCTAATTTTTTCCAATTTAAGGAAGTAAAGCACCTCTTTAATCCAATATACACTTGTAGGTGGAGCTGACGATTTCCACATCAGAAGAATCGCCCTCCTCGCCAAAAAGGATGAGAATGCTACCAGGTCCTTTTGGTTAGAGGAAAGGCAAAGTGCAGGTGGCAACACACCAAAAAGAGCAGTTAAAGCATTTGGAACTATAATCTTCCCAGTGACCCTAGATAACACAACAAAAATTTCAGACCAGTACGTACTCAGAGAGGGGCAGTGCCAGAATGTATGTATATAATCAGCTGGAGCATGTTTGCACCTATCACAAAGAGAAGAAACTGTATTATATATTTTGGACAGCCTCACTTTAGTGTAGTGGGCTCGATGTAAAATCCTACACTGAGTGAAGCTATGCTTAGCACAAATTGAGGAATTGTGAACCCTCTGCAAAATTTTTTCCCAGGTCCCGTCCGAAATATTATGTCCCAAATCAGTCT
This sequence comes from Gouania willdenowi, assembly GCF_900634775.1. Taxonomy (NCBI): domain Eukaryota; kingdom Metazoa; phylum Chordata; class Actinopteri; order Blenniiformes; family Gobiesocidae; genus Gouania; species Gouania willdenowi. The sequence goes on from NC_041060.1 coordinate 32,617,250, forward strand.
CCCAGACAGTTTTAAGAGTATTCAAAGAAGAATTTGAGCAGAGTTTATGATTATTAGCATATATGACAGATATTCCACCTTTCAATGAGGGAAGAGGCACCAACAAAATCTCCAAATTTGATGAGGAGGGGAGGATAGGAAAATTCAGACCCAAGTTACGTACAAAATGACGAACCTGGAGGTATCTGAAAAAGTGACTTTGAGGTAAAGAACCCCACAATGAAAACGCACCGTCTAACAGGGACGGGGGAAAGGCAGGGTTTGCTGAGACTGGAGCACGGACAGAAAAGGTTTGCATCCCAAAGAAGTGCCTAAATTGGTTCCAAATCTTGAGGCAAGAGGCAACGATGACATTTTTTGAATAAGGGGAAGTGGAAGATAAAAGAGGAGTGTAAAGTAAGGATTTCAATGTCACCGGAAGTGCGGAATTTGCTTCGATAGCCAGCCATAATGGAGGGTTCTCAATATTGTCAAAACAAAGCCAGTAGTTTAAGTTCCTTATGTTTGCTGCCCAATAATAAAATAAGAAAGACGTTTGGCAGAGCCATTCCACCTAGCTCCTTGGGACGCCGTAAGATCTGAAGTCGCAACCTGGGTGGTTTTTTATTCAAAATGAAATTTGTCATAAGGCTATCTATCGATTTGAAAAAGGAAAGAGGAAGAAAGATTGGAACACATTGCAACAAATACAGGAAGCGTGGAAGAATATTCATCTTAATGGAATTAATTTTAGCAGCTATGGAAAGCTGAAGTAAGGACCATTTTTCGAAATCTAGCTTAATTTGTTCAAGTAGGGCGTCAAAGTTCCTCTTGCGAAGATTAATCAAAGTGTCAGCCACAAATACTCCTAGATAAGTAAACCCTGATTTTGATGTCTTAAATGGAAACTTTCCCAGTGGATAATCCCTGGCTAATTTATTCACAGCAAAAATTTCACTCTTCTCCAAATTTAATTTATATCCTGAAATCTCACTAAAAGTTTTGAGGACTGAAAGAGCGGCGGGAATGGAGCGAGACAAGTCAGACAAGAACAGTAACTGGTCATCTGCATAAAGGGCAACCTTCAGCTCCACCCCGTTTCTTGTTATACCTTTGAGATCAGGATGGGACTTTAGAGTGGCTGACAAAGGCTCCATAACCATGGCAAACAAAAGAGGGCTTAGTGTCTGGTGGAGCGAAATAACCGGAAGTATTCTGAGTTTGTACTATTTGTTCTAACAGAGGCTTGTGGAGATGAATACAATAACTTTACCCAAGAAATAAATTTTGCCCCAAATCCAAATTTTCCCAAAACAGAAAACAAGTAGTCCCACTCCACTCTATCAAAAGCCTTCTCAGCATCAAGTGCCTACAAGGCTTCAGGGACAGTTTCTGAGAGAGGGTTATATACTACATTAAAGACCCTTCTAAGGTTAAAAAGGGAGTGTCCGTTTCGAATGAATCCTGTTTGGTCTTGAGAAATGATTGATGGTAGGACACCCTCCAAACGAAGGGCTAAAAGTTTAGCGAGCAGTTTAAAGTCTACATTTAGCAAGCTGATAGGACGATAAGAGCTGCAAAGTAGTGGATCTTTGCCTCTCTTCAAAAGCAGCGAAATAGACGCCTGATTTAAAGTTTGAGGGAGCTCACCCAAAACAGAAGCCTCAATAAATATTTCTAACAAATGAGGGGCTAACTGCTTCCAAAATGTTCTATAAAACTCTGACGGAAAGCCGTCCGGACCCGGGCTTTTGCCACCTTGTAAACATTTGGCGGCCATCTCAAGTTCGAGAGCTGTGATAGGACGCTCCAGCTCCTCACCCACAATTGGATCCAAGACAGGCAAGGCAACCTTACTAAAGAAAGACTCAAGACCGTGAGGAACAATGAAATGGTCAGATGCATACAGTGATTTGTAAAACTCTGTAAACGATCTATTGATCTCTAATGGGTCTGATGTGGCACCTGATGTTGTTTTCACCTGTGGAATTAATCGAGATAAGGATATTTGACGCAAGCGGTGAGCCAGTAATTTACTAGTTTTATCTCCCTGCTCATAAAACTTTGATCTTGAAAGAAGTAGAAGTCTGGTGAAATGTTGAGAGGTAATGAGATTATATTTTGTTTGTACGGAAACGCGTTCCTTATAGATTTCTGGTAGTTTTGAAGTGGCATACTGAGAGTCCAACATCGCAATATGCTGGGATAGTTTATTCAGTTTCAATCTCACAGACCGCCTCTGGTGTACCTCATAGGAAATAATTTCCCCCCTTATAAAGGCTTTCATCGATTCCCACAAAACGGAAGCTGAAACATCTGAGGTTTTATTAACTCGGAAGAAAAAGTCAATTTGCTTCGATATATGTTCAACAAACTCTTTCTCCAAGAGAAGTTGTGTGTTGAGGCGCCAGGGCGGCCGTATATGTGAGAATTTCTGAAAATATATATTAGCGGAGACTGATCCGTGATCCGACAGAATAATTGAGTCATATTTACAATCAGAAACTGCTGTGAGAAGTGAGCTGTCTACCAAAAAGAAATCAATGCGTGTAAAAGTCCGGTGTACATGCGAGAAAAAAGAGTATTCCCTTTTGTCTGGGTTAAAATAACGCCATGGATCAATAATATTAAACTCATCCATGAAAACTTCAATTACCCTGGCCGACCTAGATCGTGGCACTATGGTCGAGGAGGAGCGGTCCAATGAGGGGTTCAACCAGCAATTAAAATCCCCACCCATAATTAATTTATGTTGCGTTAAGTCTGGTAACAGTGTAAATACACGTTTAAAGAAAGCCTCATCATCCCAGTTAGGAGCATATATATTAGTAAGGACTACTTTGACATTATAAATTTGGCCGATGACAATGATGAACCTGCCTGTAGGATCAGATATGGTTTTAATATGAACAAAAGGAATAGTTTTATGTATAAGTATCGCGACACCTCTCGCTTTACTGGAGAAAGAGGAAAGAAAAATCTGACCTACCCAACTCCGTTTTAATCTAAAATTGTCTGTATCTTTTAAATGGGTTTCCTGCAGAAAAATTACATGAGCATTAAGATGATGTAGATAATGTAGGACCTTACTTCATTTAATCGGATTGTTCAAGCCTTTGCAATTGAAACTAACAAACTTAATATCTCCACCCACACTAGGTGGTGTACTATTAGGCTGGGCCATCACATTGGAAAAGGATCACCTTCAAAAAAAAAAAAAAAAGTACAGTAGATATAACAGACCGATGAGCACATAAGATGAATAAATGAATATATAAAGAGATGTGCCATCCCCCTGAACTCTGAACGAACAATCCCCCCAAGACCCCTCCCCCTCCCTTCTCTCTCCTAGCAGAAGCATCCTAAAAAGGTGCGTGCTAACTTACCACTTAACAAACCAAACCCTGCTGGTGCTTGTAACTTATCCGTACTCTTAGACGGTTTTGGGGAATGTAAAAACGAACTGTCCCACAATATCAATTGAAAAACAATAACATTAAACCCTCTTTATAAGAATAAAATCAAGTATCATCATTAAGAAACAATGCTACACTACAAGGAGCTCAACATGCAAACCTTAACCGGGCAGGAAGACCTTATAAATAATATTCGGAAAAAAATAAAATAAAATAAAGAAATTTAAAGGCACAATAACGGTATAATATACCATTCAACAAGAGTCTGTAACCTCAAAGCAGCAGATTCACTGTGCCCCCGGATGTCAGTCATCATCTGAACCCTGGGTCTTCTTTAGCTTCTTAGTCACATATCCAAACGCCTTGTCCGGGTTCACAAATCTCTGGGTTGAGCCGTCAGGTAGATTGATAAGAAGTGTGGCCGGGTACCGGAGGCCGAACGTCACGTTAGCACAAGCATGTAGCTCCTTCTTTACCTTAGTGAACGCCGCCCTCCGCTTGGCCACAGTAGAGGTGAAATCCTGGAAGATGTAGAGCTTTTTCCCGTTGTAAGACAAAGGTGAAGCCTCCCCAGCACGACGTAGGATGAAGTTTCTGACCTGGAACTTGTTGACTTTGACGACCATCGGCCGAGGAGGCCCGCTCACCTGCGACCTAGCCCGCAACGTGCGGTGAGCTACGTCTAACTCGGGCTCAGCCTTGAGGTTCAACATGTCTTTCAACAACCTGGCCACAAATTCTGTGGGTTTCGGACCTTCCGTTCCCTCAGGCAGGCCCACAAGCCGAATGTTGTTCCGCCGGGAACGAGCCTCCAAGTCCTCGCATTTTTTCCCCAGGGACTCCATCGTCGTCGACAGCTGAGCGCTCCAGGTCCGATATAGTCTCTTTCTGAGAGTCAACCTTCACTTCCAAAGGTTTCAGGGCACGCGAAACCGCAGCTCTAACAGATTCGGATATTATGGACTCAAACTTGGAAATGATTTCCGTCCGAAGATCGTCCATCATATCTTTTATACAGTGGAGCATATCCTCGTTAGCTTTGGGCTTAGCCGGAGACCCTGCCTCCGAGGCTTGCAGCGGCCTACCGCGGCCGGCTTTAGATGGTTCATTTCTCGGTCTAAGATTCGCCATTTCTCAACTTAAGACGCCAAGGAAGGAGGACTGCACAGTGCAAATTAAGTCCTACCCGTGGACAGTTTTATAACTTCGGATAAATATGTAAAATGTCACATTCCCCGGAGCTACCGCAACACGCGTTCCTACATTGTCCGCGTCCACCCGGTCCTCCTCTGTCTCTCTTCTTTTAAACTGTTTAACAGTTTTTCAGTGTCGTCTGGGTTCAGAGACGGAAATAAACAGAAAATTATTAACTGTGTTCATGGTCTCCACTCTGGGACCTGTAACATTAGCAGTGCATGACAGTTGTGCACTGCAGTAAGAACATAAAACACACAAAAAAGAAGAAAAAGCGGGCATCCAAGAGTGGAACGAGCAAACATGTCTGCCATGGGGGGCGCCATAATGTTATAAAATGTGTCGATACTACGAAACGTGAGTCAAGCAATTGAAGAGCGTTTCCGCAAAGCATGTGTTGAGACATGCTTTAATTGGGGGAGGAGCCAAAAATGATAGCGAGCAAAGCTTCGCTGCCAGGCTGTACCACGTGACTGCTTTGGGAAGCAGTTCAGAGTTGGTTGAGTGGTTTGACAGCAACATAAGCTCTTCAGGCTCTGTTAAAAATGTGGGTTTTTTATTATTGAGAATTTAATTCAAACCTCAGCCTGAGTCCATTCCAATACGGAATCGGTGTTCAGTGCCTCCGTTCTACTCTTCCACATAGAATTTGAATGAGAGCCTTAAATTCCAGTTTTCACACTACCGAAAAGAACACATTTGTTTTTCTTCACCTCAGCTGTGAGAATTTTGATTTACATGTTGGAAACATTTATTTCCTTGCAAATGTTTGTTTGACCTCAGTGGGCGCGGCCTCCAAACCAGGAATATTTGAGGGCGTAACATCTTAATGACGGTCAAATTCAGCCGTGGCATTTATCAACACCAGATCATTGGTACGCTGATATTGGTCAGATTTGAAAGTTTCATAAGTCCCACGTTGGTCCTGTCGTGCGACACAATGAGGACTCAGATTTGCACCTGTTTTCACACAAGGTTGATAAATGAGGGCCAATGTGCTTATATATACTCAATGTGCTGCTGGGTCTTTTGATGTGAACACTTTTTTGACAATATTTTTAGAAAGAGAAAAGAAAGAAAAGAAAAGCTGTTTGGAAAAATAACCATGATTTTATTTGACTACCTATGGGTATCAGAGGAGGCAAAAGTATTAGTATTCAGTACTCAAGTAAAGTATAGATAATTTATTAAAAAATGACCCAGGTAAAAGTAAAAATATTGAAGTTGCTCCCTGTTACGGCCCTGTCCTGTACTGTGGGGAGTCTGCTTGTTCTGGCAGCCGCTCCTTTTTGTTTCTTCTCGTTGCAGGTGCTGATTGGCTGTGTTTTGGCCCCGCCTGTTCGTCTTCACTATTTCTGTCCGCACCACTGGCTTTTTGACAGTTTGAAGGATCCCGTCCATGGGTGTGGCTGCTGGCTCTCTCCTCAGCGGCATCATCATTTATTATGCACCTTTAAGTATATTTTGATCATTTGTTAGCCTTGGTTGTCGTTCTTTATGTTTAAGCCTGGTTTTGTTGGCATTAAATCTTGCTTTGTACACCTTTAAGACGTTGTCGCCTCCCACCTTTGTGTCACAGCGTGAACGGCTGTAACACTCCCTTACTTGAGTAAAAGTGAAAAAGATTATGCTACATAAATGTACGGTACTTAAGTAAAAAGTAAAACAAATGTCTCTTCAATAATAAGACAGGGTTAAACCAGCAAAAGAACTTGTAGAATACTGGTACATGGAAACAAGTTAAATCCGTTACCTTTGAACATCTGGAGAATTTAGCACTCATTATAGATACAATTTGTAAATAAAATTTGTCAAGTAAAAAAAAAGTTCAAATAACGCACTTAAGTGTTCTACTGTGCGTGTGCATGTCAATAACAGAAAGAGTTTAAGGTAGCCAGCAAAATGAATGAAGGATTTTAAAAAAAACTAAACGTGAACAAAGTCTGAGGAATACAAATCTAAATAAAAAAATACAATTTGAATCATCATTACGTGACTAAACACACACAGATGCTAAAGTACCGACTGATGACGAACCTGAGTTCACATCCAAAGCTTTGATAGGTCAGCTACAGAAGCAACAAGGCTTGTTAAACAAATTCCAAATATTTAGCTTTATTAAATTGTTTAAAATCTGAAAAAAACAGGAAATCATTCTCTGAATGAGTTCATTAAAGTATGTTTAGTGGATCAGCAGCACATTGAGAAAAAATACGATTTTGAATCTGATGGGAGACAAAATGAGTGATGTACAACCCATATATCATTCCTGATCCTTCCTCAAACTCTGGGTTGTGGAGGTTGGACCTGAGGACTGGACCTCCCTCAGAGATGCCTGCTCTACAGATTATGTAACATTATGTGTCACTAAAGAAATAATAGTTGTTTCTTTTGTGCTGAAACGTATCAGCTGAGTAAACACGCCAAAAACAGAATGTTCTTGATGTAAGACCATGGCGAAACACAGTAATATCTATCTATCTATCCGAAGACTCCACCATACTAAACATTTTGTTGTCCCTATCATAAATCTTTGGGCGAGTCCCCCCCGCTCCTCTCGCAGACCCCATGTATTTAGAACTACTTTATGGGTGGGAATTAGGAGAATAAGTAAAGGTTTACAATCAGTGAGTTTTTGGAACAGCTCTTTCACAGTGAAAGGGATGCTCATTAATAACAGATCAGTGGCATCAACAGATCAATAGGACGGTTTCTGTCAAAATCTGCCTGTTTTTTAATGGACTGATAAGAGCAAAGTTTAGGGATGCACTTGGTTTACCACCCTTTAATAATAATAATGCATTGGATTTTATATGGCGCTTTATTATAGACACTCAAAGCGTTTTACAGAATCAAGGCATTGTTCTTGCCCAATGCCACAATGACAGATACCACTAGAGCGACTGCCACTCCACTGTGGCACCTGGAATTCTCAATGGTCTCCCATCCAACTACTCAGACTACTCACACTCCACTAACCAGGCCCAGACCTGCTTAGCTTACGAGATCTAACGAGATGTGTTTACTCTTGTCTTTGTGTTCCCAGGTCTTTCTGCTCGTGTCTCCTCCTCCCAGTGATGTCAGTATGTTTGGATTGTTAATGTTTGGACACAGAATGATTGTCTGATTATTGTCAATGTCTGTTACCTTGTCACCCGTGTGCTGCTGGGTTTTTGTACCCTGCTCCCTGTCTTTCTTGTGACTCCTTGTGCCTTTTTGGATTTTTTTTGTTCAATAAAATGGACAGGTTCAATGAACGTTACGCCTGCTTGCTGCCTGATTCTCTCTCTGCGCTTGGGTCCTCCTCCACAACACTGAAACATGACAAAATGTAGCATTTATTGTTGTGTCTGTCCCCCCAGCATTTGTTCTCCATCTTTTTACTGTTTAATGTCCCCCCAATAATGAAAAGAGATCATAGTGCTCCTTCTGGTTCATCCATCCTGACCAGCACCACTGCTCTCTTTGTCTCCTCTTTTACTACAGATGGTAGTTACAGGAGTGTAACTTGGTTTTTAATCCATGACTTCAGCTCTCTGTGTTCTTTAACACACACATCTGTTTAGTGACACTTCATCAGATTCAGGAATGTGTGAGCAGGGAGACTGTAGACACTAATATATTACCAGCCTGGATTGTTCATTTTATTACTGTAAATATAATTAGATTAATATATTTTTTTAAATTATTATTTTTATTGTTCACACTGCCACTAAACGCTGCTCATTGAACATACATGACAAAGATTTTGGGATAAAATTATTTAATCATCCTGTTTTGTAACATACGGTACAACTGTAGATTTGATTACAGGCAGTGAGGCTGAACACAGAGACAATGTTACTCAATGGGACCAGGGTGTATGTAATGATTTTGTGAAAATTCTTAGGTCACATGTAACTTTTCTATTCTTAATGTTTTTACTTTACATTTTAGAACCTTTTAAAGAACCAGTGCAAACATCAGAGACAGTATGATCATCTCTGATAATCCCAGCTTTACTTTAAGTAAATGTTTTAGTTCAAATCTGCCACTAGTGAGCAGACGTCACACATTGTTTTACACACAGTATAATATTGTTTTATTCTTCACTGAAATGTGTTTGTTTTTGGTAAAGAGTTGAATAAAATAATGATAATGAAAGGAATAGAGCATCAGGTTCAGGCCATCAAGTGTTTGTGCACATTTGTCCATGTAACAGGCCCTGATGGTTTATCATTCACACACCTGTTTGATCATCAAATGTCTGAGTTAAAGTCAAGACTCTGAAACATCTACAAATTAGTTTCATCATTAATAATAAGATTCATTTGTTTTCTTACACAAAGTAATTATTTCCTCTTGTTCAGATCAAGACATTAAATCATCATCAATCTACAAATCATCCACATTTTATTTCAATGATAATTTCAAACATCATCAACACATTGTATGTGAGCAGCTGCTCACTTCAATCATCACAGTTTAATAATGAGATTTTCACAACATCAACAGCAACAGAAATGATCCTCTCTGTGGCGCTTTAATACTTCATTACTTAATGACAGTGAATTTGGTAAAATGATAAGAAAAGAATGGGAGGACTTTTTATTAACAAACAATTCCCTGGAAGTGTCACCGTCCTTACTCTGGGAAACCGGCAAGGCTGTCATCAGAGGGAAGATTATATCATACTCTTCTTATAAGAAAAAACAGGAACAGATAGCAGAAAAAATGATTGAAGAAAAAATTAAGAAACTTACGGAAGAATACACAGCTAACCCGTCTGAACTTTTATGGAAAAAACTCCAAAATACAAAACTTAATCTGGACATAATTTTATCTAAAAAACAGATTTTATTTTGCAGCAATTACGGTACAAAAACTTTGGCTACAACAATAAATCAGGCAAATATTTAGCAAATCAGCTTAAACACAACAAAGAAAAAAATTTTCATAGCGGCAGACTCTGATAATTCAGGTCAAACTTTAAACTTACCTCAGGACATTAATAAGACTTTTCATGATTATTATCAAAATTTATACTCATCCAACCTAAACCCTAACCCTGAAGATATTAAAACCTTCCTCAATAACTTAAACCTACCACAGTTTACCATGGATCAGAAAACCACCTTAGACTCACCATTAACCTTACAAGAACTACAAAATGCTTTGGATAGCATGTCAACAGACAAAGCACCAGGTCCAGATGGGTTCCCTGCTGAATTCCTAAAACATTTTGGTCAATGCTGGCTCCGCTTTTTTTCAGAGTAGTAACAGAGGTTATGTAGGAGGCCACATGAATACAGTAAAACGTAAATCAAAACCCACATTTGACTTTGAAAGACCTGCAGGAAAATTTAGCAGACTCAGGAGTGGTGGTGCACCCTTCCACTGTGCGGTGAAATTTGAAACAAACTCAAACAAGACCTTCATGGAAGAGTCTGCAGAAGAAAAGCCCTTACCTGCATCCTCATCATAAAATACAACATAAAAAATATGCAACAGAACCTCTACAGAAGCCTGATGACTTTTGGAAACAACTGACTGATGAAGTTAAAATAGAACTCTTTGGCCACAATAAGCAAAGGTATGTTTGTAAAAAAAGAAGGAGCAGCATTTCATGAAAAGAACACCTTGCCAACTGTTAAATATGGGGGTGAATCCATCATGCTTTGGGGTTGTGTTGCAGCCAATGGGACAGGAAACATTGGTCGGGTGGAGGGAAGAATGGATTCCATTAAATACCAGCAAATTCTACAGGCAAATCTCACAGTTTTTGTAAAAAAGCTGAAGCTGAAGAGAGGATGGCTTCTACAACAGGATAATGATCCTAAACATACCTCAAAATCCACCATGAACTACCACAAGAAACGCAAGCTGAAACTTTTGGAGTGGCCTTCACAGTCTCCAGACTTAAACATCATTGAAAATCTGTGGGTAGATCTTAAAAGAGCTGTGCATGCAAGACGACCCAAGAATATTGCAGAACTGGAACCCTTTTGCAAGGAAGAATGGGGGGAAATCCCAAATAATAGAATCCAGAGACTTGTAGTTGGCTAAAAAAAATTGTTTACAAGCTGTGATATCTGCCAGAGTGGTCCTACTAAGTACTGAAGGAACTGACGCTTTAAGGTTCCCTGACTTTTGCACGTGCCAAAATGATGTTTTTTTATTTTTGTAATATTGTTCAATTTATAAAATAAAATGTAACTATGCGTTAATGGTTACGGGTAATATTGTCTTTTTTTTCCCATATACCAGGGAGACTACACATATGAATATTTATTTTTCAATCCATAAAATATGCTGTTTTTAAAGGGGTGCCCTCGCTTTCGCACAACTGTACTTTTGAGAGCTGAACTAAGGCTTTTGAGCAAGATAGTGACGCTTTGTGTTTTTCTATTATTTTTAGAAATGCACTTAATGTTTTGCAAATGTCAAGGATAACTCGAGAAATTTACCAAAGCGACTGAGAAAAACTGTAATACCCCTAAACTTTTAGTGAATTTTCCCCATAGAGCGCACTGCCGCATTGGCTGCACACTTGGCTGTGCTGGTGTCTTGTGTTGGCACGTGACTGATTGGGGGGGGTTGAAGGGAACTATGCTGGCGGCATTGGTGTGGGCTGATGTACTTACGCCGTCTGGGGCTGTGCTGTTCTGCTGTTTGTGGGCTGGGGAAGCTCTCCCCAGGGCTTCACCTGGAGGCTCGCCCTTGGGGCTTCCCGGTGCTAGGGGGGTGCCTTGGAGTCCAGCGGGCTCCTGGTATGGGTCTTCGTGGGCATGCATCTCGTGCATGCCTGTGGGTGCGGCGTGGGGTGGCCCCTGCTTGGGTGGTGCCCTGCAGGGCTGGGGTCTGTGTGTCTGCCCACCTCTTTCATTTCCTACCCTGACTCCCTCTTCCCTGTTCCATTCCCCCTCACCTAGGTGTAACACTACCCTCTCTTTTCATATCCTCCCTTTAATAAAGTATTTCTTACCCTTCCTTAGGGAGGGCTGGTGATGGTCACAATTATGCAATGAAATAAATTAATTTATTTAATTGCAATAACAAAACATGCATTGCTGTCTTTAAAATATTGCACGTCTTGTAGTGTTTACCTTCAACAGCATGTGCAGACAAAGTAAAAAAAAAAACTTTAAATGAAAAAAAATAGCATCCTATATGCCGCAAAGTATGGTAACTAAACAGTGCATGTAGAGGTGGTTTTAATTAAATTAGCTGCAGACTACAAAAAATACATTCAGCTTCAGAGGTTAGAGTTAGAATGTGCATAGTTAGAGAGTTCCTACTTTTTTCACTCAAAGTAGAGCAAACTATTGTAAACACAAAACTGTTCTCTTGCATCATAGTTTGAGAAGTATCTTTATTATCAGGAGAGCAACATGGTTACGTGACATATGAACGTTGTTGCTCACTGTTGGTTGTATCCAGTGTTGGGATGTTTACTTTGTTTCTCTTCACACCTTTGATTGGACCAATCACTGTGGGACTGAGTTTTTCAGTCAGCAGGTAATGATACTTGTCGTTGCCTCAGAGAATCTGATGTAATGAAGCCTCTCTCTCCCTGTGAGCAGCCCTCAGAGTTAAATCCCCAAAGGTCCAGTTTCTAAAACTGAAAAGTTACAGTTGACATAGTTTGTAAAAAAATAAACATTACATGTATCTTTGGCTGTGAAGTTTCTCCTGTTTTCTACTGACATTGTACTGATAGAATGAATGTAAATGTAGCCTAATAATAGATAATTTTCTCTAAACTCTTACCAAGTCTGCATTAAGGTCCTGGAGTCTCATTTATAAAACTGTGGTAAAAATGACAAGGAAAAGGAAATTCAGAACAAGAAATAGATGCAGTGGCGGTTGGTGCATTTTTCTCCAAGGGGGCTACAACTCCAAAATAGACATAAACCAAAATCAGGGTTTGTGCAGTTTTGAACAAATAAGTAACAAAAATGACAGTCACAGAACTTCTTTCAAACTAACCAAATTTAATACCACAAAACCCATAAACAAGGAAGAACAAATGTAGTATGTACAATGAAGTGTGAGTGTGTGCCAGGGTTATTATACTTTTTGAATTTTTATTTGTTTTTATTTTAATTTAGTTGTCCAGATTTTTTTTTTTTTTTTTTTTTTTAATTTTTAGTTAGTTTAACAAGTAATTAAATAAAAAAAGGGGATGACAAAGGAAGTGGTAACTCAACATACATAACTCAAGACCTGATCAAATATGGACATATTCAAGATTTGAAATCATCTATTTTACTTTGTTCGTAGTTGTTCATGTTTCTTTGCCTTTTCTGAGAAGTAGTTTAAATCGGCCATACCTGTCTTTATCCATGCTAGGTGTGATCCTGCTGTTTGAAAAATGAGGCTTTGAAAAATGAGGTTTTGAAAAACAGCTGAACATGAAGCTGCCCGTGTGGAGTCTGGTGACGCTGTGATGCAGAGGATACTTTGTGCGGAGCTCCATACTGTCGCTCTAAATGCACTGCTCCAGTGAGCTTCTGTATCTTCCTGTCCATGTTTTGACCGTCAAATCTTGTGTCGCATTGAGGCAAGGAGCTTTTAATGCAGTGATGGCACAATGTTCACAAATGAGAGTGTGCGTTTTTAACCTTTATTTAACTAGGAAAATCTCACTGAGATTAATATTCTCTTTTTCAAGAGAGTCCTGTAAGCAATCAGGTCGAGGGGACCCACAGTGGATTTGAACCTGCAACCCTCCGGTTAAATAGGGCGGTCTCTACTACGTCTACACGAGCAGCTATAGCGCCGCAATCTTAGTGAATTCCCCACAGCAGGTGAGGAAACAGCACCACCAAAGGACTTAGGGACACACCTGGTTTACAACCCTTTATTTCAGATCTTAGTGAATCTGCCCCTTGATGTCTAAGCATGGGTTTTGTCTTTCTTCTCTCTTTAGATCTTTACTGGGTTGTCGCAATGAGCCTGATACAGAACACAATCAGTTGACTTTGAACTTGAAAGAGTTGTGCATTTTCAAGTGGTTTTTGAATATTATTTTTTCACATTTTACTGTCATATTGTCTTTTAACAGACTGAAGTCTTTTTGAAGTTCATTTGACTCTTTTGAAATAAGATACAACTTTACTGATCCCCCAATGGGGGAAATGTAGATGTTGCAGCAGCTCCAAAAAAAGAAACAGGGAAACAGGAAATATAACTGCATTAAAAAAAATTAAATAAGGGAAGAAAAAATGCGATAGAATTAAATAATTCAAGGAATAAACACTATGTAGGAGATAAGAAACAGGAATAATAACAGTATCAAACAACAATTGAATAAAAGAAGAAAAAATACAATATAATTAAATCAATACAAGGAATAAGCAATATGTACACTTTCACTTGTGGATCACACATGCACTAGACATAAACATAAACACTATGTACACTTTATACATTTTTGCTTGTGGAAAGACAGATCAGAAAGAAACACAAAGTGAGCAGCATTAATGAGATTGATAATTATTTAGCGGTGATGATGTCTAACAGTCTGACTGCAGATGGAATAAATGACCTGCGGTAGCACTCAGTCTTGCAGGGTGGATGTCTCAGTTTGATGCTGAAGGAGCTGCTCAGAGCCCCCACAGTGTCATGGCGGGGGTGAGAGGAGTTGTCTATGGTGGATGTCAGCTTCACTAACATCCTCCTCTCGCCCACCTTCTCTATGGAGTCCAGAGGACAGTCCAGGACAGGACCGGCCCTCCTGACCAGTCTGTTCAGTTTCTTCCTGTCTCTCTCTGTGCACCCTCCTCCCCAGAAGACCACTGTATAGAAAAGTGCAGACGCCACCACAAAGTCTCTAACAGAATCCAGCACATTCTAGCAAGCTGTAATTCCAAATCGTCCGTTTTGTATACAAAGGATCTGGCGTTTGTAAGGTAGAGGCTTGGCAGTGGAGATTTGAGTGGCTGTTTCCTTACCCTAACCAGTAGCCTGGCCCTGCAGCCTCGCTTTTGTTTCCACTCATGTCGCCGCCTGCTAGACCCGATAACAATCCATGGAGATCCCGCTAGTCTCGCTATCTCGTCCAGAATGTTGTGAGTGCGATGAAAGTTGCTGGAGATGGTCATCTTCAGTTGGAAACCGATGTCCAGCGTTAGCTAACGACTGTAGTGTAGTGTAGAGTAGTGTAGGTGGATGAACGTACAACACACAATAAACACAAAACAATGCAGAAATAAGGAGAGCTATGAGCTTCTGCGTCTGTGTGCCTCCTGCCTCCTAATCACCTAACGTTGTTTCTTTGCACTGAAACATTGATTTAAATGTAACCCTTTCACCACGGCCCACCAAATAGGAGAGACTATATTCACCAGAATATTAGAGCTCCTATCTTTTTAAATTAGTGGCGAAAGAGACGTCCCATTGTAAAATAACTATCTAGGGTTAAGTATGATTCTCACTCTCCTGAACATAGCATACGAGGCTACCAGGGAACTCAGGTAAGTTATAATATCAATGTATTAAATTATATTTATATAATTTTAACAGACCATATTATTACTATACCTTAACAGAAACCCAGAAATATATCACTATACACCTTAAATCACACACACAGAAATAAACAACACAACTCAGTAGCTCAGTTTAACAGGTGTATTAACAACCTTAAATGTTCTTCATGACATTCTTGAACCTTATAGAAACACACAGAGTTGGGGAAAATAACCCTCCTTGCTGGAGGTTAGGAAGATATACTTTAGTCAGTTTTAAACAAGATTACTCTGTACCGATTGTCCTAGCAAGCTTGCTTTTAGTTTCGTTGGTGCGCTTTAAAGTTGGAGCTCATGAAGGAAACGGAACGCTTTACCTCCCTTTTGCGAATGGAGGTCTCTCCTACCATGCAGAAATCCCTCCGGTATTCCTTCTTCTCCAGCTGCACTGAAACGATGGACAACCAGGTAATTGCACACACCCGTCCAGCGAAAAAACGACGTCCTTCGTCCTCACCTCGACACGGCGGTTGGATCAGCAGGCCTCGTCCCTCGTCCGATGGCAGCGTGGCGATGTAGCTGCTCAAGCTAGCTCCTCTGTCAGCTGAGTGCTCACCCTCCGTCGACAGCAAACCAGTCCAAGCACACACAAATCCCAGCATGGTAGATGACAACAGTCCACAATCCAGCCTCGGAATGAAATTAAGGACAACCAAGGCAAACGTGTGCTTCCTCTCACAAACTCGTTGCAGCTCTCTCACGCACCGTTCTTCTTTGTTGGTTCTTTTTTTCCCCCGACCTCTGGGATTGCCGAATGTGTCATAGGTCAACCAGAGAGGGGTACGTCTGGGTCTATGGGCAAGCCTGGTTTCAGTACAAGGGTCAGCGTCTGACTTGGTCTCAACGTCTGTCTCAAGTCCTGCCTCATTTTCATGAGTCTGTGGAGGCTCAATTGTCTCAGCAGTCTCTCTCAACCTCACTTGTTTCTGCCAGAGTGACAGCTTCCATTGTCTGTTGCTGTTCACTCTCGTCCCTCCACAGAACATCAAGGTCAAGACTAAAAGATTCAGAAATGTCTTTGTTCATTCTGTTCCTTAGATCTCCATCATCAACCCATACACCACGTTCTCCGTCCTCTGAGTCAGAACTCTGTATGTCATCGACAGTAAGTCTCCCTTTCTCCCTTTCCAGCATGTGAGTCAGTGATGTTAATGGTGTCTGTTTTCTGTCTGACGGATCAACATACTTAAAATGTCTCTTTCTCTTTCCACACGGAGTTCTGATAGTAGGTTCAGTTTCAGGGCCAGAAACTGGGTGAATCACAGTTTATCCTAAGGGCAAAAGGTGGTTTCGATGGAGGATTTTGGTGGGCACTTCACCATCTGCTGGTCTTAACCGAAACACGGGCAAGTTTGACATCTGACTCTCCACAATGTATGGGTTTGAAGCCCAACAATCAGCTAACTTGTGCTTCCCTGGCAACCCCAAATTTTGGATCAGAACCCTATCCCCAGGCAGCAACTGTGTGAAACGGATCTTTTGATCATATCTCCGCTTGTTGTCTTTGTTCTGCTTGATAGCGGCCGCTTCAGCAAGACTATATGCAGCTTTTAACTCCTCCTTCTTATCAGCAACATACTTAAGGTAGTTTTTCTGTCTGGTTCCATCACTTGAGGATCCAAAACAAAGATCCACGGGCATTCTGGCCTCACGTCCAAACATGAGATAATAGGGCGAGAGCCCGGTGGCCTCATTCGAAGTACAGTTATAAGCATGGACCAAGTGTGCAACATGCTGACTCCACCTTTTCTTTCTGCTTGGCTCTAGAGTCCCCAGCATATCTAACAATGTCCTTTTGAATCTCTCAGGCTGAGGATCTCCTTGGGGGTGGTAAGGAGTAGTTCTGGACTTGTCAATGCCCAGAATACTTAACATCTTCCAAATAAGACAACTCTCAAAGTCACGCCCTTGATCGCTATGCATCCTTTTTGGCAACCCATAGTTCTCCACCAAAACTTTTGCCATGGTGGCTGCTTTCTGGTCCTTTGTGGAGAAGGCTTGAGCATACCTTGTGTAATGATCAGTTGTAACCAGGACGTTCTCAGTGTTACTGGAGTCTGGTTCAATGGATAAAAAAATCCATGCACACTAGATCTAGTGGACCATCACTGTGCATATGAGACAGTGGAGCAACTCAGGGTAGAGTTTTCCTCTGAATACAACATGCACATGTCTTGCAATAGTTCTCTACTGTAGTTCTCATCCTAGGCCAGTAGAAGCGGTCTTTAATTAGGCCGTAGGTCTTATCAATGCCTAAATGACCAGAGTCATCATGTAATGACTTCATCACCACCTCCTTGTACTTTTCAGGCAAAACTAACTGAGATCTATGGGATTTGCCAGGAGGACTTGTGACACGATACAAGACACCCTGTTGTATATTGAATCTATCCCATTCTCTCAAGAGCAATCAACAGGTCCCATGTTTAGTCCTATGAACACATGACAAATCTTCATGTTGAAAAGCTCTCCATACCTCCCCAATGGCAGGATCACCTTGTTGAGCTTCAGACAGCTCTTTTTTACTCAAAACTGGCATCCCTTTAGTGCTCAGGGTGGACAAATTACAGAAAACCTGTGGGAGGGCATACAATGAAGGCACTAAGTGATCAATTGCTCTTGTCAGACAATGAACCATCGACTCAGTAACTGCACAACTCTGACAAATGGCTCTCACTCTCTCGGCAGAGATGTTTTGCCACCTCTGTTATGAAAACTCTGTAAGGTGTGGCCGCCGAGACAGCGCATCTGCGTCAATGTTCTGGACCCCAGACCTGTACTTAGGACTGAAGTCATAGGTAGACAAGGCTGTTAATCAGCGATGACCTGTGGCATCCAATTTAGCAGATGTCAAAACATAAGTCAATGGGTTATTGTCTATTCGGACTTCGAACTTAACTGGGCGACCGTGGCTCAGGTGGTAGTGGGTCGTCTTCTGATCGAGAGGTTGGGGGTTCGATCCCAGTACCTGACTATGTGTCGAAGTGTCCTTGGGCAAGACACTGAACCCTAAGTTGCTCCCAGTGGTCGACTAGCACATTGCATGGCAGTCCTGTCCCACTGGTGTGTGAATGTGAGAGTGATTGGGTGAATTATTTATTTATTCAGTTTATTTCCGACATGGTTACATTCACTTTTTTTTTTTTTTTTGTACATGCCGAAAAAGGAGATGAGAGAAGCAGTTTGCTTATCTGGGTGCCGTCCCCTGTTTTACCATCGCAAATTTACATGGGTTTACATGTCTCTCTGGTCAAATATTCTTGAGTTGTTCGGAACAGTCCTTTTTTGTGTATTCTCATCCGTAGTCAGTGTTGTCTTGTTTTTATTCCTCCTCCTCTATCGTTGTTCGTGTTGGCCTTGTTCCCTGCCAGACGTTGTTAAGGTTCAGTTCAAGAACAGTTCCTCTTTCGAAGGTGTTTGGAAGGTTTTTTCCCTTTTCATCCATAATGTCACCACTCGGGAATGTCTCTTTTGGACACACAAGTTTGCAGCTTGTTTTGTCTCTACTTCAAGGTTAGCTGTTGTTAGTTCTATTAGCAGTGTTGTATTTTCCACTGTTAGATTTAACTTGTATAAACACATTATTATATCTTAGTTCATATGCAAGGTAGTAATTTCATTGTATTATATCTTAGTTCATAAGCAAGGTAGTAATTTCATTGTATTATATCTTAGTTCATAAGCAAGGTAGTAATTTCATTGTACAGGAAAACGTGTTTCTAATTGCACATATGACAATAAACACTTTGAATTTAAATTTAATGTAATCCTTAATCACCCCACCACCTAGCAATTGAAATGAATAAATGACAGACCTTTTTTACTCTTGGTTTCCGCATTTAATTCGGTCTCCGTAAAATAATCACAGTCTGAGTTTTGTTTCCAGTGTTTATATAGATCTGGGTCCATATCCATGATTATCATCAGTAATGTTGTTGTTTAGGTGGCTCCTTCGTATTTTCCCAAGTCTTCTATCGTTTTGATGAGGATTGGTTTTCCGTTCTCTTCTCCCAGTGGTGTGATATAAATCCTGCAGTTTCTTGTCCACGTCCTCACAATTTTTCCTCCTTTTTTTATTTGGCGTGCCTTCCATGCAATGCTTGCATTTTGTTTCGTCAGGTTTTCATTGATGTTCACCTTCGTTCCCTTCAGTTTATTTGCTTGCTTGAGTAGTTGTCCTTTGAATTTCATATTCGTGAAGGTTATTTTTACAGCTCTGTTATCATTTTTCTTTGGCAGGAGATGGCAGGAGTTGATGTTGTCAGGTTTCAGGACAATGTCCTTCGACTCCAGGTAGTCAATGACCTGTTGTTCAATCGATTTTGTTTCTTCGTCACTCGCGTAACTCCTGGGTTTTATCTTTAGGCCTTTGATGATGACATCTTTCTCTCTTTCCTTTTGTTCCAGCTGTTCAACCCTGGCGTTCAACAATTTTATCTCTTCAGCATTTCTTTCATTCTTTTCTTTCAGTACCTTTGCTTCGCTTTGTAGGTTTTCCAGCGTCTTTTCCAACGACTATATCTCGGCAGATAGGTTTCGTAGACCCTCGCGTATCATCTCCTTGACATCTTCCAAACCCGAATTGGGTTCTGAAGGGCCTCCCTGCGGTTTTTTCACCATTTCCCTTCAGTCTTGGGCCCAATTTTTCAACCTGTTCAGCTGTAGCCAGCTGTAGCCAAGGTCGTGTTATCGGAGTGAATGAAAACACGTCTGCTCTCTCCAAAGACCAGAGGTTGCAATGAGCTGATATGTAAAGCGCTTTGAGACTGCTTCAGTGTGGTGATAAAGCGCTATATAAATCAAGTCCATTTAGTCCATTTAACTCCGTAAAGGTGGTCGTGCAACCTGTCCACCACTGCCCACTTTAACGCCAGGAACTCGAGTTTATGTGCGGGGTAAAGTTGTTCAGAGGGGGTTAAGCTCCGGCTTATGAAAGCAACTGGTCTCAGGCCCTCACCTTGATCTTGGTACAACACGCCACCTAAACCTTCCCGGCTAGCATCTACGTGCAAAACATAGGGTAACTGTGGGGCTGCAAATGCCAATACAGGAGCTTGAGGAAGTCATTTCAATTTATCATCCCATCTACTCCCAAAAGGCTCAACTGGGTTAAGGTAGTCCCTGTTCTTGTTGATCCCCACCCCAATATGTTGTGGGGATCCCTGTCCACCCAAGGGTTGGATGTACTTTATGTGTGTGGTGAATTAAAATCAGTAAGCCAGACCAGTTGGGGATAGAAGTGAGGTGCATTCTGGGAGCCCAAATACTATGGCTTCTAATGACGCGTTTCTATTGGCGCCTCCACACTCCTCCGCACTGCAACACACTGCTGCGCACTCCTCGCTTTCGGGACCCGATACAGTTTTTCCGGAGCCTTTCCATTGAGCACCGACCTAACACGCAAAACTGCCAGACTCCACGAATTGCACATTTTTGCTGCCTTCCTCACAAGATCACCAACAAAAATCAGTGGTGGCCAAAAGGTTCATCTCTGTGTGGGAGTTGATGACTCTACGCTGTGATGATTCTCAGACCCAATCAGTGTCTGCTTTGAGTCTATGTCACACTTTAAGACCAGGGCTGTTTTTTTTGGACCTCACCCTCAGTTTCCTGAAGGGACTACAAAATGTTTACATATATATAATGGTGGATAGATAGATAGAGAGATAGATAGATAGATAGATAGATAGATTAGCAGTCCTCAGCCTCACTTCCAGGGTCTACATCAGGACGCTGAATTAAGGGTCATATTGAAAAAGAAAGCATAATATTTGTTGTGACTCTGGAGCTGTGGATACGTAACGTGTTGATTCCGGATTATAAAGCTGTTATTCTGAATTCTTCCCTGTGAGGTTTAGACTGTGTTTTGCCATGGTCTTATGTTTGAAAATAAAGTGATGCGTTTTCTACTCCGGGTCAAGAAAATTCAGTTTTTGATACGTTGATACGCTTCAGCACAAAAGGAAAAATGATTATTTCTTTAGTGACACATAATGTTACATAATCTGTAGAGCAGGCGTCTCTGAGGGAGGTCCAATCCTCAGGTCCAACCTCCACATCCCAGAGTTTGAGGGAGTATCAGGATTGATATATGGGTTGTACATCAGACAGCCTGAGTTAGAACGCTGCAGAGCGCAGCAGCATCTTCTCCTCACTATGAGCACACCTGATGAAGCTGAGCTCTGCTATCCACACCTGGGAAACTTCTCGTGCAGGAGGATCATGCGCTCTCACTCAGTGTCTGTGCTCATTCACATCATCCTGTCCTCCATCTCTGTGCTCACTTTAACCCTGAACCTGCTGGTCATCATCACCATCTCACACTTCAAGTATTGACATGTTTTGTTGTTTTTGTTACAATGTTACATTGCTGAAAGTTTCTGTGTTTGACTGCTGCTGTTTTCTGCTTTGATGAGAATTGTCATATCATGTGATGATCAGTATGTTGCTCTCTAACTCCTCCAGGAAGCTGCACACTCCAACCAACTTCCTCCTCCTCTCTCTCGCTGTGTCAGATTTCTCTGTGGGTTTCGTTTGGATTTTTCAGATCCTGCTCTTAGACGGCTGCTGGGTTCTAAGTGCAGGCTGGTGTGTATTTAATGCTGTTTTAACTGGTATTGTCAGCTCTGCTTCAATAGGAACTGTTGTGCTGATATCAGTTGATCGTTATGTGGCTGTTTGTGATCCGATGCACTATTCTACTAAAGTTACTCCAAACAGAACAAAAACATGTATTGTCCTATGTTGGCTCTGTTATGTGATCTTTTACACTGCAGTGCTCAAAGATAATATAGAACATCCAGGTAGGTTTGATGCTTGTGCTGGAGATTGTGCAGTTTATTTTCCACCTATTGGTGGAATTGTGCATCTTTTACTGGATTTCATCTTTCCAGTCACTATCATAGTGGTCCTGTATGTGAGAGTGTTTGTGGTGGCTGTGTCTCAGGCTCAGGCCATGCGCTCTCATGTTAGAGTGGTGACGTTTCAGGTTTCACAGAAGGTTAACAGGTCAGAGCTGAAAGCAGCCAGAGCTCTAGGTGTAGTGGTTGTTGTGTTTCTAATGTGTTTAACTCCATTTGTCATTGTTGCACTTTCAACAGGATTTTCTGATATGAGTGTAACATATCTTGCTTTTGTTTTATGTGTGGTACTCTTCAACTCCCTGCTTAACCCTGTGATCTATGTGTTTCTGTATCCCTGGTTCAGAAAAAGTGTGAAATGTATTCTTTCTCTTCAGATCCTGAAGTCTGGCTCCAGTGAGGCCAACATACTGTAAAGAGAGAGACTGCTGATGTGTAATCTTATCACACTGTGCTGTTGATGTTGTGAAAATCTCATTATTAAACTGTGATGATTGAAGTGAGCAGCTGCTCACATACAATGTGTTGATGATGTTTGAAATTATCATTGAAATAAAATGTGGATGATTTGTAGATTGATGATGATTTAATGTCTCGATCTGAACAAGAGGAAATAATTACTTTGTGTAAGAAAACAAATGAATCTTATTATTAATGATGAAACTAATTTGTAGATGTTTCAGAGTCTTGACTTTAACTCAGACATTTGATGATCAAACAGGTGTGTGAATGATAAACCATCAGGGCCTGTTACATGGACAAATGTGCACAAACACTTGATGGCCTGAACCTGATGCTCTATTCATTTCATTTTCATTATTTTATTAAACTCTTTACCAAAAACAAACACATTTCAGTGCAGAATAAAACAATATTATACTGTGTGTAAAACAATGTGTGACGTCTGCTCACACACTGCTCATCTAATTTAAAGTAAAGCTGGGATTATCAGAGATGATCATACTGTCTCTGATGTTTGCACTGTTTTTTTAAAAGGTTCTAAAATGTAAAGTAAAAAGATAAATAATAGAAAAGTTACATGCGACCTGATGCTCTATTCCTTTCATTTTCATTATTTTATTAAACTCTTTACCAAAAACAAACATATTTCAGTGCAGAATAAAACATGACCCACTTCTGATCGACGGCCAATTGGGGGGACAATAAACATTTAAAATTTAGAGAGCAGTTCTCATGGGGAATAGACATAATGAAATGCTTTATTTCTCGCAATCTTAATACATGTCAATCTAAAGTTAAACAATACTGAAAAAAGTAAAACATTGGTTTAACTTAAAAATTGACGTAATCATTCACATCTAATCTTTTTCTTTGACTAAATATAAAATCAAATTTTTCAAATTCCTCCCAACTGTTTTCTATGATTCAGGAAAATTTTTTATTTTTAAATTGACCTAAATTAAAAATCTTCACCGGCTCTTAGTTATTATTCATTTCAATTTAATCTAAAATGATTGGTTGAATTAAATGCAAACTAAAATTCAAGGAAACTAATAAATAAATAAACAGGGCTCGACACTGTGAGTAAATTGGTCGTATATGCAACTTTTTGTGTGCGAGTAAAAATTTCATCTGGTCCCATCTGTGCGAGTGAAAATCCCAAAGGAGGAAACTTCCTCGTCCTGTTGAGTCTTCCTCCTGTGAATCAGGGTCCGACATGGACACTACAGGCGCTGCCATGTCCCCAACACACAGCTGCTGCGTCACCAACACTGGGCTCACTGGGCATAGTGACAAAGAGGAGGACCTCATCAGAGTCAGCATGGAGGGGCCAGAACTGATGGACTATGATGCCGGGCCAGATGTTCAGCTGTGGTTCTCTCAGGGCAGGGGTCTGCAACCTGCGGCTCTGGGGCCTAATGTGGCTTTTTGACTCTTATGCAATGGCTCCCTATAGCTTTAAACAAAATTATCGAAATAAATAGTTAATTTTTTACAGAGGCTATTAATGATTAATGACAAAAAAAAATCAAGATATAATAATTTAACCTAAAATAAATCACGTTGTACAATGACTCAGCACGTTCCTGCAACATCTACAGACCATCAACTTTCCTACACCTGTGGCTAATGAGGTATATTGTCTGCACCAATATGATATTCATTCTATACAATATACCTCTTCACTTAAAGCTATGTATAGGCCTTCAACAGATGGCTTTAAACATATGGGGTTTACAATCCCAGCCAGTTATCTCTGTAGCTCGGCTGTTGGAATGTTGATTGACTTGTGAACTTTGAAAGTTGCCTGTTCCCAGGCTGGTCCTTCCTCCATTTGTTGAGGTGTGGAAGTTTGTGGCTTCCTTTCTTTGCCTTAAGGCTGAAGCCTTAGACTCCACCCGTTGGTCTCCGGTTTCCGTCAAATCATATATGCTTTTGTTTGGATGGTTTTCTTCAGAGCAAGATTTGACCTCGGCTGCTCTCACAGGGCTTCTGCCTGTTCTTTTGATTCTGCTTGTGTTAACACATTTTGTATTATTATGTGAGCCAGTTTCATCGATGACCTTTTTTCCACACTACACCTTTTTTCATCATCCACATCACCACCCGGGGAGTCACGACACTAACCTTAAGTTTTAAATCCCTGGTAAGATAACTAAACCAACAAAAACACTGGTATGTAACTTCCCAATTTTGTTCACTGTTTATATTGCTGTGTGCGTGTATGTTATAGTGTGAGTTCACTCGTCTAAAATCTAACATTTTGTGTATGTCTCTCTCACTCACAATTGTATAAGGGTGAGCGATCTGACGATATTAGATTGTTAAAGATTACAAAATGACAACGATCTCCCAAATCCTAGAATTGTCTGGAGTTCACATTTAATCCTTTGCGGTGCCGAGTCTGCGTCATATGTCTGTGGTTCATACACAGCACATCCAAAGGTTTTTTTCTGCCAAATCACACCATTTGCTAGTCAGCATATCAGTATTACAGACATCGAAGAATTATTAAGCACTTAAACAGGGCAGAAGTATGCGCTTCCCCCCAGTGCACAGACACACACAGTCAGCTGTGTTAGTAACTGTCTGTCAGAGGCTCAGTGCAGATGTCTGTCTGTCTGTAAAACTCTATCAGTTCCAAGTGTTAAACACTGAGAGACGTTTGAGGAAACATTGCATGTGTTTCTCTAATCTAACTAACTCTCTGTCGCTCCTCAGCAGAGATCTGGTGCTACTGCAGCTCACGGGACTTTTTCCACATTCTTAAAGAGACAGTGTCCTGAATGTGATTTACTTGAAAAACCACTTTCAGCAGCTCAGAGCTTCCCTGAAAAAAGCAACACTACATAATTTAATCACATTTCAGTCTTAATAAAGGAAAACGTCAAAAGTGACACAAAATGTTGTTATTGTGCTGCTAGTGATTAATAAAAGGGTCTTTGTGTCTCCACTGACTTTGATCCATTATTGCGGGGTGGTGTGTTGAGGTGTAATTAAAATTGGAGGGATTAGTAGGGCAGCCAGAGGTGGGAGTGCCGCCCCCGCGCCACTACTTAGTAGCGCAGGCGGCGGCCCCCTCCACCCCCAGCCCCACCATCCAGCCGCCCAAGGGTTGGGTATGTGAGTGTGGTGCAACAAGTTGGTGAGCCAGACCAGCTGGGAGTGAGTGATGTGAAGTGTCCATGTAGGAGGCCTGTCTGGTAGGAGCCCGTCCGCACGGCGGGCCACCGGAGAGGGCAGACGGCGCAGACGGGCACACGGCACCGCCGTGCAGCACAACCGGAGACCCCCCGCGGTACCCCCCCGAACCGCGGAGCACGGCGGCCCCCCCCCCCCCAGGCGGAGCCAGGCACCAGCCACATCCCCCAGCAGTCCAGGAGGCGACCCCCGCCGCCAGCCGGCCCAGAGTGGCCCGCCCCGCCAAAGCAGGCGGCGACCGCGCAGGAGAGAGGCCAGCTCCCACACCAGGGCCAGCACAGGCCTGCACGACACCACGACATAGCACCCTCCACAGGTGGGCGGGCCCGGGCCCCCCGACGAGAGAGGATGCCACCAACCACCCAAGCAGGGCCACCCCGCCAGCCACGGACTGATAGGTAGGCGAACCCATGCTCCCCCAGCCAGGCACCACAACCCCACATCAATGTCGCCAGCAGAGCCCCCCCCACCCACGGAGACCACCCCCAATCACCCCCGCGCCGACATGAGATACCCCCGACGCCAGCACAGCCCGGAGGACAGCGGGCCCCAGCCACCAGCCCCACCCCGCTCAAGGCGGCGCGGCACCTCGCCAATCCGCAGCCCGTCCCCGGGCAGACGGTGGGGGGGCGCACCCCGAGACGCCGAACCCAGAGACCCACCCCCGGGGCACCCCCGCCCAGACACGGCACCCACGGGGCCCAGCGCCCCCAGCCAGCAGACCAACCACCCCGACGCGGATCCGCCAGGACAGGAGCCACCGGCCGCGCCCCCACACACACCCACCTAGCACGGCCCAGTGGAGGCCCCAGCGTGGGCAAGGCCCCACAACTCACCCTTCCCTCCCCCCGAAGCTACACAAGCCGGCCCCTGCGGTCCCCCAAGTGAGCCCCCGAGGAGGAGGGGGAGGGGGCGGCCCGGCCCACCAGAGCGGCACGCTCAGCAAAGGCGCACCCCAGGGAACCAGGCCAAAGCGCCCAGACCGGCCGGCGGAGCAACCCACTGCACCACCCCGCCACCCAACAACCCAGGACGCAAGTGCCGCCCCCAAGAGCAGCCACTCCCAGCGCCACCCCCATCCCGGACCCCCCGTCCTGAAGCCACAAACCCCACCACCCCAGGCCCCCAGACGAGCCAACCCCCGAGCCACCCACCCAGCGCAGCAATGCCCGCACCCCAAGCGAAGGCCACAGCCCCCCCACCAGCACCCCGGGCCGACAGGAACCCCCCACGCCAAACCCAACGGGAGAGCTTTCGCCGAGCGAAGGCGGAGGAGGGGGGGAGGACGAGACAGGGGGACAGAGAGCAAGAGGAAAGAGTGGCAGAGAGATACGCAGGCCCCCGGCACCAAGGGCCACCCAGACGTGCACGAAGGGGGCAGGAGAGCAACACCAAACCGCCCAGGGACCACGAGAGCACCCGAAAGGGACGCACGCTCCCACAGAGGCACCCAAAACACCCCAGCAACCCACTCAAGCCACCCAGGTCAAGGCCACCCCACAAGCCCATGGAGGTCCAGGACTACAGTTAGATCAGTGTGTTAGTAAAGAGTGGTGCTGGCAGTTGCTTGCAGGCTAGATCATCAGGCTAAAAATGAAAAATCAAGATTCAATGCAATTAGAAAAGGAGTCCAACGCTCCTCAAAGCAGGTTATTTTTTTTTTTTCGAAGAGCAGACATCTTTTCCATGGAAATAAAATCTATGAGGAGATTTCGCCATTGGTTTATGTTTAAGGATTTTTTATCTTTCCAATTCACTAATATTGTTTTTTTTGCTATGGCAAGTGCTGCAAGGATGGATTGTGATTGTTTTGCTGGAATATCAAGCATAGTCAGGTCTCCTATCAGACATTGATCTGGAGATAGAGGGATCCTGGAGTCCAAAATGGAGGACAGTTTTTCAGTGATTAGAAACCAAAACTGTTGAACTGGTGAACAAAGCCAAACGGCATGTAAATATGAATCAGCTGTTCCCTGGGTGCACTGAGAGCAGATGTCTGTTGGGGAGAAGCCCATTTTATACATTTTCTGTTGGGTAATGTGGGATCTGTGGAGGACCTTGTATTGAATTAGCTGAAGATTTGTGTTTTTAGTCATCTTAAAGGTATTACAACAAATTTCTGTCCAGAAATCGGTGTTCGTGGTGATTGAGAGTTCAGTTTCCCATTTAGCTATTGGTAAGTGATTAGAGTTAGTGTTCAAGAGTGCTCTGTATATTTTTGAGAGTTTTTTGTTTCATTTTTTTTTTTTAATTTTGTTAACATACATATATATAGATATACATACACATAGAATACATATATACACACACACACACACACACACACACACACACACACACACACACACACACACACACACACACACACACACACATTTTACCTTTTAAATAGTGCTACCTTAACTACACCATGAGTGGAGAATTATCCTTTCAATATTAACTCATAAATCTGTGTTTTATTTATTTATTTTTTTTAATTTTATTTTCTTTTTTTTTTTTTAATATGTTTTATTTTATTTTTCTTAGTAGAGCCAGGGGGTGATGTTAGAATCCCTAAATAGTTGGCCATCAATGTAAAGCTTGTCTACGACCAGTTTGGCATTACGGCCTCTCTGTCGGTTTTCTTTGAAGATAGGATACAAGGTTTTTCGGCGTTCATTTATTTCTCGAGGGAATTGATCATTCATGCCGAATTGCGTACCTTTAAGTTCCCTACCTTTACTTTTAACCTGGATTTTCTGTTGAAAGTGTTCAAATTTGGCAATGATAGGGCGTAGGTGGTTACCTCTGAGTGGACCGAGATGATGGACACGGTGAAAGGTGATGTTTTTCACGGTTTCTGCTGGGATTTTAAGCGCAGACGACATGAAGTTTTTCAGCAGAGCCTCTGGGTCGTCGTTGGGGGTTTCTGGAATACCCGAGAATATTACGTTGTCTCGCATACTGCGAGATTGGATATCGAGGACTGTCTCTTTAAGAAGCTTGTTTTCATTTTTCAGCTCTTTTACCTCCGTGGTCACCGCAGATAAAGCCAAATGGATGTCTTGATTGACTTTCTGTAAGTCCTGAATTTGTTGGTATGCAAATTCCAGGCTGGTTTTCATTTCCTGAAAATCTTGGTGCAGCAAGTCGACCACACCCAAACTCTTATTGATGGATTTTAGGACCTCGGTGTGGGATTCTGCCTCCAGATCTGACGTGTCTGTTGATGTTGATTCATTTTTTCGGCGTTTTGGGGACTTACCTGATGTGCTCGCGGCTTTCAGTCCGGATTCCATTACGTACTCGGCGTAATATCGGTCGATGAAGTCTTCGTGGTCCTCCACTCTGGCTGGTGAGAGGGCGCGTGGTCGGCTCTCGTTTGTGGCGTGGATTTAACGGTAAGAAGTGTTAATATGTGCAAATAAACAAAGTTGGTATGCTAGTCAAGGCAGCGAGCTGCCATGTTGAATTTTCACAGACTGTCACATGACTCTCAGAACATCTCGCGTGACTTTCCCATGTTGCTTGTCTTTAAGTTAGACATTAACATTTTATTTTCATTACATATTTTCTTTTAATTTCTCATGCTCACTCATGTGGTTCTCTGGTATTCACTAATGACTTATTAGACACATTTGTTACAGACTTTACATTCTTTAACACTTTTTAAAGCAGTGTATATTTGTTATCAATCTAACAGAATGTGTAACTGTGTCCCATCTTGCTGCTCTTTAGGAAGGTAAACTCTTATTATTATTATTATTATTATTATTATTATTATTATTATTATTATTATTATTATTATTATTATTATTGTTGCTGGGTTGTTCTTTGTTGTGTTGTTTTTATTTCTTTTGTTTCTTTTTGTTGCTTGTTTTGTGCACCAACCACCAAGTCAAATTCCTTGTACTGTCCTCAAAACTGTACATGGCAAATAAAACATTTCTGATTCTGATTCTGATTCTGATTGCACTTGTAGGTTATGTCAGCAGAAATACATAGAAAATGAAACAAATGCCTTGTCCAATATAATGTTCATTTGAACTGTTATGATTATTTTTGTATGTAATAGTGTATTTCTATGAACAATGAGTCTGCTGCTAAGACATTCATTCAATCAAAAATCACTTGATGTTTTAAGATTTTTTACATGATTATCTTTTTAAAGATCTCTTTCTGTTGCAGACAAGGAGAGCTGAGGTAAAGGTAGCACTGCCTTGGGCCACAGTGTTTTAAGTGGGAGCCCCCTGCCTCTGTCATGAAGGCATCAACATCTGTGATAAACACCTACAACATGAGACATGTCCCCAGATAAATGATGGAGAGTTGGTTGAAATTAAATATTGACAAATAAATGTATTTTGTCAAAATTCTTGTTAGTTTTCATTTCTAATTTCTGGTTGATTAAAACTAGCATTAGGAGGCCACAGTACAGGGAGAGCCGCTGGCATGGAGGTGATGACATCAGTCTAAAGGTATATATCAACTTCAAAAAAGGCCAAAGCCATGTTAAAAAAGGACACATTTTTTTCATCAAAACGCATCAGGTCACTAAAGTCTCTCTCTTGTCATTTTCTGAAACTTTGCAGCCCTGCAATTACTTTTTGTAGCTTTCCAAATAAAAAAAGAATATTCTTTATATAACATTGTGTTCATGTAAATTGAGATGTGTAAGAATTTGAAGATGAAAGATACTGTTTTATTTCAAGATGTCAATTTATTTTATTTTATTTTAAACTGCTTTTAAGTTTCCATTTACATGATCAGTAAAAATCAAATCAAAATAAATCAAACATTATTCTATATAATTTTACCTGTATATAATTTAATACACTGTATTTTCTTCATTGAGAATGTATTTTTTGGCTCCAGGAGGACTTTAATCCATGTGAGATGAGGTTAAATGGCTCCTTGTAGAGTAAAGGTTGCAGACCCCTGACCAGGGGAAGAGGGTTAGGAGACCCCACTATAAGAGCTGGACCCTCTGAATTGAATTCGATGGGGTGAAGCAATGCAGATGCTACGTTGGTTATGCCACTGTTAAATTAATTCAAGTACAGCCAGTTAAGTCAACCATTCATCAGCATGCATGGCTTGAAAAGAAAAAAAGGTGCGACCAAATTCTGTTCTGGTGCGACCAACTGAGAAAGTTAGTCGCACCAGTGCCACCACTGGAAAAGTTAGTGAAGAGCCCTGATAAATGTCTCAAATTTGCAAAACAAGGGGGGCGCTAGTGAGCAGGCAATAGAGTAGGACGTGTGTTCAGAGAGCTTTGCACAAAATCACATTTAAAGGTAGGGTAGGTGATTTTCAAAAGCTAGCATGATTTTGAATGTAGCCTCCCCAACCGCTCCGCCCTTACCCCCCTCCTGCCTCCCCTCTGTGCTTCGTCTCACTCACATGCATGCGCACAGCTGCTGCAGTAGAGGAGCTCAGCTCATCGCTTGTATTGTGTAGAAACTTTATTGTCTCATGTCTCATTCAGCAGTAAGTAAATAATAAACTTTACCATTATATATGTAAAAAAATGTGACCAAAAAATTTGTTTTAACTCTGTCAGGGGTGACGCGCTTTCAGTGGGAGATTGTGCATGCGAGGGGTCGAGAACGAGCAGGGAGGCAGGGAGACGTGATTGGTCAATGAAAAACGATTCATTTCTTCCCATTGGTTGAAGTTATTACAGGTCCCTAAACCACTCCGTAAAACGTAGAAGAGTGCCCGCCTTTTTAAAGCAGTTGAACACAGACATTGCATTTCTTCAAGAAACCACAATTCTTTCATTCAAATTTCCACTCTTCAGGTAATTCAATAACCAACAGAATGTTATTTTTAAATGTTTTATCATTTAAAAGGTGCTTGAAATACTAGAAAACGTCACAAAGCTTAGTTTAAGGTATTTACAGTTAACCATATGATAAAGAAAATGCCTAACATGAATTTAGACATTCAGGTTTAATAAGTACTAACTATGCTATTTTTCAGCCATGTCTGGTATAAAACTGTTTCATAATAGATGATATATTAAGATTTGATGTTGAAAAGATGTTTTGAAATATGTGGAATTAATTATTAGGCATTTTTCTATGTTTAGGAATTCCCTCTGTTGTCTATGTCATTCCACTTCACGCCCACACTTGAGACACACCCACAAGCTGAAAGCAGAGACATTGACCAATCACCGATATGATCTCAAAATGATCAACCAAGACACCTCCTCCAAAAGGAGTCTCCAAATTATTTTTAAAAAAAGGACGCGCTCCAGAAATTTTAGTTTTGGACGCTGGCGTTCATGCTCACATGTGTCCCTCATGTTTCCAGTCTTTCATTTCATTTTTCTTTTAGTTGTAGTTGCATCAGTTAGACTTTTTAAGAACCTTGCTCACAGCGAAAGCCTAAGACGCAAAAGAGCGTGCCTGAAAGCCGACCTTCCAACATCTGAATCGCGGACCAAACCGTGATCCCTTCTCTTAGTCTGAAACTGGCTGCGATCATCCCAGAAGGGATTGTGGATCGGCCAATAGAAACCCTGCTGTTTAACAAAACAGAACTCAACGGCGGCACACCAGCGCAGCTGTACTGACGTTGTTCCTGCAAACCCAGAACGTCTCCAGGTCCAACCCATATCGCAACTCAAGGTATGGACCAGTGAACAATGGACCAGCAGAACTGACTCATTTAAACTACAATACAACCTTCCATAACTGCACACTTACCTACACGCACAACATGTTCCACACAGTTCATCTCATTCATGTTTGTTTGTTCTCCCTGTCTGTCTTCCCTCTTTGTTTTATGAGCTCTCTTTAGCATTTTATTCTTTGATTATACAAGTCTAGATTAGCATTCTCCTAGAATAGTGATTTCACTTCATTACAAATAATCCTCACTTTTATTAGCCTAGAAATGCATTTTATCATGATTGAATTATCCCATTTCAATTGATATTTGACCGTGTTAATTGTTGAATTGTGAATAAATGGTTAAACGTAATCTTTGATTCCTCTGATTCATTAAAGCTGTGATGATGGTGTAGATTGACTGTTAGAATTAACTTTTCCCTGGTTTCAAATTAATGGGTTTAGTCTAAAAACTTAGACATATTTATCCTGTTAAAAGGAGTGGCACCCTGGCAAAAAAAGTAATATTAATAATCATAATTCATATTCTCATTTACATAACCCATTATTAATAACTCATCCTCCTACACAATTAACTTCGAGATACGGCCCCAGGAGCAACCCAAAGTCATACCCAGCAAATTTGGTAAAAATCGGTCCTGCCATTTAAGAGATATAAATTTCACATATTTGCAGCGCCCCCTAGTGGCGTAAATTATTGAAATTTTGCTTATACCCTATACAAAGAGCAATGTGCCGTGGCAGTGGGCATGGCCTATGTCAGAAGATGCAACTGTATGTAGGGAACATGTGGATATGAAGTTTATGAAAGATGTGAATTAAAATGTGAAAGTTTGAGGCCAAAATGTGTTTGAAATTATAGCGCCACCTAGTGGGTGATCTGTGTGGTCTTCTATATCTACCCTGTAAATTTCACAGCCCTCAATATAATAATTCAGCTGAAATAAATGTTTGTTTATTTATATGTAATGATGTAACAAGCCACGCCCACTTTGACCAATCGCAAATAAATTTGAGACATGGCCTAAAAAGGGACCCAAGATCATACCCACCAGCGCTCCCTAGTGACCTACATTATTCAAATTTGGCGCATACCCTTACAGTCACATGCCAACCAAGGATTTCAGATATGGTGTTGTTAGCATTCATTTTGACCGAGCGTTTTCATAGCTAGCTAGAAAACTTTACTCGTTAATAATTTGCGCATATTTTGCTCGAACAAAATTATTCCCTGAACTGTAGATCAGGTCCAACTGAAGACTCTACGTGCCAAGTTTCACACTGATTGGACAAAATCCCAAGGAGTAATTTGAAAAAGTATGTTTTACAGTTTTTGCAATTATGCTCCACAAAAGTTTAAGCGGAAATGGGTGTGGCCTTGCCCAGGTGATTCAGTGCTATTCAAGGAATCTGTTGATATGAGGTTTTTGAATGTGCAACAAACGGTGTGGGAGTTGTGGGCCAAAACGTGTTGACCTTTGTTATAGCGAGTTATAAGGAGTTATATAGCTGGTGGATATATGTGAATTTTTGCATCCAAGGTCCCCTGGGAGTTTTGGACCCACCCTCCAAAGGGCACTGCCCTCCCTTGCACGGTTTATTTTGCAGCACCACTTTAACCAACGGAACTATAAAAGGTAACAATAAAAATAATAATTGGAATGTCCAAGGAACCGATTATGTTGGTTCCCTGGCCCCCGTGCTTGGCCCCCTAATAAATCTAGACATAAAGTGTATGAACGTGGTGAAAAAATTGGGAAAATTAAACATCGTCATCTTTAAGATACGCCTTTATTATGAAATTCACATAGCACGTCTGTACATCCGTCCCACCATTTCCAGCGCAGGGATGGTGGCATAACGTAGCAACAGCCGCTGACCAGCAATGCCCCGCTGCTGCTTCCTGAATGTGGAGCCAACCGCTATAAAACACCAACAACCTGCGTTGTTTACATTGTTGCTCAGCAAAGCGAGGAGTGAAGGAGAAAAAGCCATGCGAGGAAAGAGGTAAAAATGATTAAGTATATGTCAGGGAATGAAATAATAATGAAAGCGCAGCGCTATAGTAGTGATGCTGATTTTAAGACAATAAGAATTGGGTTGAAGAAGGTTGTTTTGCTTGGGGTTTAGCACGCATGTGACTGCACAGATATGCAAACTGAGATCTGATACTTTCAGTATTCGGTCAGTGCTCGTAAATGAGTTGATTCATACGAACTCCCCACAACAAACAGCATCTGATTATGTAAAAAAAACAGGACTACTAACTAACAAGTGTCTGGAAGTCCACTAGATATATTTATTTAATATTAAAGAAGAAAAAAAATTAGCAAAACCATATATGTAGCATTATTATCCGTCTACCCTTTGTTTTTTGGTTATTCCGTTTTAAAACCAAATGAAAACAAATAAACCATGAGGTTATTTTTGTTTTACACAAATTCATCATATGTCTCTTAAAATATGATTTTATACTTGGTTATATAGCAGTGTGGAATCATTAACATGTCAATGTTGAAATAATAATATTTACAGACATCTTCTCCAACATGAAGTTGGAAATGGAAGAAATAAAACTAAACAATGTAACTAAAAACACCATGTTCTAAAGGAGGAACTGTGATTTTAAAGGGGACATATCATGGTTTTAAATCCTTCCTTTTTACATATAAATCATACAGTTGTGGTCTATATAAAGCGGAACTGAAATGCTTGGGTCTGAATTCCTCATTATTATAGCTCCACCCCTTTTCTGATGTGCTTCTGAGAGCAACTCGTTTTGGTGCGGTCTCTTTAAATGCAAATGAGACACTTAATACCCCGCCCCCTCTCCAGGTTCAACTCCACCCTGCTCGGCCATTTTGTAGTTTGATAGAAGAGATATGGCTATGTAGCGGCGCAGAAAAAGTTTATTCACACGTTATTTACACAATGTCAACAACAGAAGACTTGTCCATCCAGCTTTACATGTTTGAGCCAGAGTCGGACCCAGCGGAGCGAGATGAAAATGAAGATGATGAACCTGCAGAACCCTAACAAGTGAGCTAACACAAGCACCGAGCTAACGCTAGCGCCAAGCTAACGTCACAAAATGCATTTTAATACAGTCTTTTTGGAGACAAAAACGGCAAAATGAAATGACTAATGAAAACTTTAGACTTAAATTAAACCACGTAGGCCATATCATCAAGGATCTAAAACGAGCACACAGCGCTAACATATGAAGACGGTGCAACTGCTAATGCTAACAAAACAATGACAGGGACGTCTAATCATCACACTTTTTAGCGTTATTTACAGCTTACCGAAGTGCTCTGTTCGTCGTCTCCAACGATAGAAGGAATTGAACCCTCAATCAGACAAAGTCTTTCTGTAAATCCTTCTTTATACTAGCGGAGGTTGCTGAAGCAGTCATCATTGAAGTGCTGCGCGCACTCAAAAATGATCTTACCCACAGATGTGGGTACATTTCTGTGAAAAATAAAACTCAACCAGGCACTTTGAAAAGGTTCTGATGCTGGGAGACGGTGTAATGAAGCGTGTGGGTTACTACATCCAACAACCGAACATTTTGACTTATCCTCTCGTAACTTCTGCATTCTGGAGCTCCATCCATCCATCCATCTTCTCCCGCTTAGCCGTTTCCGGGTCGCGGGGGCAGCATCCTCAGTAGGGAGGCCCAGACTTCCCTCTCCCCGGCCACTTCCTCCAGCTGTTCCGGGGGGACCCCGAGACGTTCCCAGGCCAACCGAGAGACATAGTCTCTCCAGCGTGTCCTGAGTCTTCCCCGGGGCCTCCTTCTGGAGGGACGTGCCCTGAACGCCTCACTAGGGAGGCGTTCAGGGGGCATCCTAATTAGGTGCCCGAGCCACCTCATCTGGCTCTTCTCGATGCGGAGGAGCAGCGACTCTACTTTGAGCCCCTCCCGGATGACTGAGCTTCTCACCCTATCTCTAAGGGAGAGCCCAGCCACCCTACGGAGGAAACTCATTTCGGCCGCTTGTACCCGTGATCTTGTTCTTTCGGTCATGACCCAAAGTTCATGACCATAGGTGAGGGTTGGAACGTAGACCGACCTGTAAATAGAGAGCTTCGCTTTTTGGCTCAGCTCCCTTCTAAGAGCTCCCTTTTTAAGAAGGGGGACCGGAGGGTGTGTTCCAATTATAGAGGGATCACACTCCTCAGCCTCCCCGGTAAGGTCTATTCAGGGGTACTGGAGAGGAGGGTCCGCCGGATAGTTGAACCTCGGATTCAGGAGGAGCAATGTGGTTTTCGTCCTGGCCGTGGAACTGTGGACCAGCTCTACACCCTCAGCAGGGTCCTTGAGGGGTCATGGGAATTTGCCCAACTAGTCCACATGTGTTTTGTGGACCTGGAAAAGGCAATTGACCGTGTCCCTCGGGGATTCCTGTGGGGGGTCCTCCGGGAGTATGGGGTATCGAACCTCCTGATAGGAGCTGTTCGTTCCCTGTATGACCGGAGTCAGAGTCTGGTCCGCATTGCTGGCAGTAAGTCGAAATCGTTTCCGGTGAGGGTTGGACTCCGCCAGGGCTGCCCTTTGTCACCGATTCTGTTCATAACTTTTATGGACAGAATTTCTAGGCGCAGTCAGGGCGTTGAGGGGGTCCGGTTCGGGGGCCTCAGTATTGCATCACTGCTTTTTGCAGATGATGTGGTCCTGTTGGCTCCAACATACCGTGACCTTCAACTCTCACTGGATCGGTTCGCAGCCGAGTGTGAAGCGGCCGGAATGAGAATCAGCACCTCCAAATCCGAGTCCATGGTTCTCAACCGGAAAAAGGTGGAGTGCCTTCTCCGGGTTGGAGATGAGGTTCTGCCCCAGGTGGAGGAGTTCAAGTACCTCGGGGTCTTGTTCACGAGTGAGGGATCCTGGAGCTTGGACTACAAAATAAAAGCGAGAAATAAAAATGGCGGATTGCTCGAAGTGTTGGGCCTGGAGTCGTACTAATTTGGCAGTTCCGCTGACGTTATTGTTCAAAAAACGTAATAGAGAATCGAAAAATCGAAACAGATTGAAAAATATGACCAAAACAGAATATAAAGACATCAATGGAGCACCTGAAGAGATTAATTTGAACTTTTCTGTGCTTCTAAACAATCTAAATATACATCAAAATGCATTTAAGGGCTAAAAAAGTGGATTTAGCATGATATGTCCCCTTAAAACAAATTTCAGACATGGGACCTTGACTTTACCCAATTTTCTTCAGGAAAGAGACTCATCGTGTGCCTCCATCTGACATGTTTAATCACTAATGTAATCACCTTTCAAGGGAAATGTTTATAACTTCATATTCCATGATCATTGACCAAAGTGTTTTGTCGTCTTTTGTTATGCTAAAAGATAGAAATAATTCAAATCAGTCATTTAAGGGATAATCAATTGAAAGTCATTTTTCAAGGGTTCATACAATTGGCACACACCCATGCTCCATTTTAGCCTGAACATGGTAACACCCTATCTAGTTTTAAGAATCTTTGTTTAAAAAGCACATGTGGAATAGCCCCACCATCTTGTCTTCTTTACAGGAAAGTTAAGACTCCCGCTTCTTTCTGCCAACCAATCAGGTTTCACTCACTCCCACACTGCAGATGT
The DNA here is from genome assembly GCF_900634775.1 of Gouania willdenowi. Taxonomy (NCBI): domain Eukaryota; kingdom Metazoa; phylum Chordata; class Actinopteri; order Blenniiformes; family Gobiesocidae; genus Gouania; species Gouania willdenowi. Next base: position 32,655,110 of record NC_041060.1, read on the forward strand.
GTTTTAACCAATCAGATAACCTCTTGACCTGTTTATAAAAGGCCTCGCTCTCTCTTACCTCTCTTACCGCACTTACCTCTCTTCCTCAGTTCCAGCACTCTTCGCGCTCAGTTCTAATGCTCTCACCTCAGTCTAGTCCTCCTCTTTGCATCTGACTTAAAGAGCCAGAAGTTTTCTGTTTAGCGATGCAGAATTTTTGAGAAATTGATTGAACTTCTCTCCAGTCAGGAAGTGGCTACCAGCCACTTCCACAATGACTAACTTTAAGCTTTATCTCCATTTTGTAAATTAACCAAGCAGTTTTTCATTTTTGGAGCTAGTCAATTTTTATAGCCTCTCATGAGTAACCTTTAACGAACTCTAGCATCTTTGATTTGAGAACTTGTTAGTTCATCGACGTCCAGGAGTGGTGCCGTGTAGGAGAACCAGGCCGACAGTGTCCCGCGGGCCCGTACAGTGAATGAGCGGAAAACGTCCTTGGAAAAACGCAGGAAAAGCTTTTTCCCACACACTGCTGGTTACGCAGAAGGAGCTGTCATCATCACGCCTATTCGAAGGAGGGTAAAAACTGCATGCACACACAATTCTGGCAGAAAGGTGGTTCATAACTTAACAAATTTTCTCAATCAAAAATTCTAGATTCATAGTCCATAATTTTCATTTTGGTAAAGTTTTATTAATTTCATTATAAAAACTTTTCATTTTCCTTCTTCCTCATCCTCCTCAGATCGTTAGAAAATCCCTATAAATCCCAAATTCACACGTACATCTAAAACACTCAGAAAGTGTATATACCATACATTCGTGTTAAAATGTACATTTTTGTATAACACCAATGAGTCAAAATAACTGAATAATTGTGAAACTGCCTAATTTATCATCATGTTAATAAGCCTGTAAAATAAACATGTACATATTGTAAACGCTGTTTTTATTGACATTTAAACTTTTATTAAACCTCTATTCTGATGTCAAGAATAGTTACAGGGAACTGTAACAATTCATTAAAATAAATTGATCTAGGACATTTAAAACTCAATTCTAGACGGCACTTCTGGCAACGAACATATTAAAAATTAACAATTAATATTTTTGAATATTAATTACCCTTTGTTCCCCTACAACAGTGAAATCAAATGTCTTTAAAGCCATATTTTTGTATTATTAAAAACGTATTGCACTGTAATTTTAAATAAAACGACTATATACTTTTTATCACTCACAAAATTCAAAGTCCAACACTTTGTTAAATGTTACAGAATGGTGTTAATACTGTTTAATTAATGCCTGATGCCTGAAATACTTTAGAAATAAAATGGTCAATTCATATTGTTTTTTGGGAGTTGATATACATGTAAATGATTGTGTGAGATGGGCATATGATATCACATCATATTGTATCGTGACAGACTTTGTGATATCGGCAAACATCGTGTCGTCATCCAAACATATCGACACCGTATCATATCATGATGAAGCTGGTGATTTACACCCCTATTACACACAACTATATACTTCTGTGTCCAGTGGGAACAAATTACAATTCGACTCCTTTTTTAGTAAATTTGGTCTCTCCACTATTGCTGATAAGCCTGCACATAAATTAGAGAGGCACTTCTCTAAAAATGAATTTATGAATGCTGCTGCCTCTATGCAATGCGGGAAGGCTCCTGGGCCAGGTGGCTTTCCAAGTGAATTTTTTTCTCGACAGAAGTGTCACAAATTTTTCTTTCTGTTTATGATGAGTCCTCGATTTCTGGCACACCCCCGGAGACTATGAGACAGGCTTTTATATCTCTGATCCATAAGAAAGGTAAAACTAACTAAGATTGTAGCTCATATCGGCTCATTTCACTGTTAAATGAGGACAGTAAAATCTTTGCCAAAATATTAGCACGTCGCCTAGAAACCGTTGTAGTTGATGATCTGTATGAGCCACTTCAAAGCCTTCCAAGGTTACTTGACCTTCTGGATGATTTTGGGAAAATATCGAGCTATAAAGTAAACAGAAGAGTGCGTTTTTGCCATAGATTTTGAAGCACAACAGAATATGTTGCAGTCACTCCCATTTAAACAGAGTAAAGATAAATTCAAATACCTAAATGTATGGATAACAAAAAGTTACAAACACACGTATACGACACATTTAATTCCATTACTAGATTCTATAAAACATGATTTTGAACATTGGAATACATTGCCATTATCATTAGGGGTAGAATGAGTATTGTTAAAATGAATATTTTACCATTTTTATATATATATATATATATATATATATATATATATATATATATATATATATATACGTATATTTCAATCTGTACCATTATTTAAAAAAATAATGTTTTTGCATATATATATATATATATATATATATATATATATATATATATATATATATATATACGTATATTTCAATCTGTACCATTATTTAAAAAAATAATGTTTTTGCATATATATATATATATTTTGCAACGACACCGGGAACATGGAGGATTCTCACTTTCCAATTTCCAATATTACTATTGGGCATCCAATATCTGTGTAATGCTATATTGGCCTCATACTTCACACAACAGTGATTTGAAATGGTTGATACTTGAGAACATGTTGATGAACATGCAGATCTACCTCTTTGCATTTTTTGCTATGTACAAAGTTACCTCTCCCTCAACCATTATGCATATTTTCCACAAAACCAGTTGTGAAATATTCTTTCAAGATCTGGACTCAATTCAGAAGAAGTTTTGGTCTAAATAATCTGTCAATTTATGCTCCTGTAATGCAAAACCATGTGTTTGTCCATTCCATTATTGACGACTCTTTTGCAGTGTGGGCCGCACATGGCCTGAGAACACTGAAGGACATGTTTTTTGAAGGACTGTTTTCCTCATTTCAACAAGTAAAAGTGATTTTTCATTTTCATGATTTTCATTTCTTCAGATATCTTGAGCTTTGCAGTTTTGTCTGCTTCACTTAATCACTTAATCACTTCTCATCACGACCACCTGACACAATCCTTGAAAACATCTTGAACTTGAACGCAAACTCCAAAGGATTTATTGGTCAAATGTATGCTGTTATCAATTCCTATTGTTCGAATGTTTGGTTTCAGCCCTCTGAAAAGGCTAGGCCAGGTATCACACTCTTACATTAACTTTATTGACCACGGTAGACACAGTGGTAGAGCACAGGTTATAAACCTGAAACAGGATAAATATTTCATCACGTAACACTCATCACACTTATTACCAGCACTTAACAGGCTAATTTAACAGTTCCTACGTTATCAATGAATTGTGTGCTCCTGGGTGAATGGTCTTGTGTTGGCCTTTTTTGTGGGATCACAGCCAGATTGCTGGGTGCTTGTTCTGCTCCACACTGACGATCAAGTATTTAGAGCGGGCTTTTTCATACTGTATATGGAACAACATAGTGACAACATGGACCTGTTTATTTTGTTACGTGACTCTGAGCCGAACACCTATAATTTGGAACCATGGCTTGTGTCAAAGGAAAGTGGGAGGAGGAACTGGCAACTGTAATCTCTGAAGATGTATGGCAATCTGTGATAGATAATATTTATTCAATTCAATTTGTTTAAGATGGGGTAATTCAGTTCAAAATTGTTCACAGATTGCATTGGTCAAAAGTGAAACTGACTAAATTCAAACCTGACAGACTATGATCGCTGTGAAATAGCCAGTGACACTTTTTCACATATTTTTGTTTTGCTCAAAATTTACACACCTTTGGGAATCCATATTCAGATTTTTTTCTTATGTATTTAGGATTAATATGGAACCAGAGGCCACAATTGCAATATTTGGCATTGTACCGCAATTTTCTAAATTTAATCAAAAGCAAAAAGATATGATTGAGTTTACAACACTTACTGCCCGAAGGCGTATACTGCTTAAATGGAAAGACAATGAATGTGGTTTGTTGATCTCTTACGTCATCTAACACTGGAGAAAATGCGATATTTTACAAGAGGTTGTGGCTATACATTTTTTACTCTCTGGCAACCCATCTTTAATCAAATAAAAAGGTGGATCCCTCACTTATTCTATCAGAATAATGTTGTATTCATATGTCTATTCTATTGGTACTTGAATATCAATATGTATCTAATTTATTTTTACATTTTTTAAGGTGCAACAGGGTGGGAGTGTTCTGTGGGAGGGGGGAGGGGGGTTATAACAAAAAAATACATTGTTATTATTTTTTGTATTATGTCTGCACAACCTACATTACAAAAAATTGTAATACAAATTATGTAGAAACTGATGAAGCTGGAATTGGAGGAAGAGCAGGCATGTGAACAGGGTGCTTTCAAGGGTCACAAGACAATATCACATGCAAACAGCAGGTATTCAAAGGGTGACTGGCTTTATTGTGAAACCATGTGTTTAGGCTGCATGGCGAGGCCAATACTCAAATTTAAGTAAAAAGGTATATTGCATAAAATTAATATCATATGACGCAGTCAATACACCTTAAAATAAAATAAATATCAAAATCATTTTAGGAAACACGTTATTATTTTAACATTTCAAAACTGTGAAACATGCATACACTTTGGCACATGGAACAAGTATTTTTTGAAAACTGCAATACAAAGTGAAAATCTTTTTAATGTATTACTCATATGTTTTCTCATAATCACTATGGAGTTTGGTTATCAGCATCTCAAACATTTCACGGAACACACACACACGGTATTTATTTATTTATTTAAATGTACTAATACTAAATGATTGAAATAAAACACAAATGCACAAAAAGACAACTGAAAGAATAAAAAATACACATGACTCCAAAAAACATACATTACAGAAAAATACGACAAAAATATGAAAATGTCTCAAAATACACAAAATGACAACAAAATCATACTAAAATGGCAACAAATAACTATAATTATACAAAAAATGCACAAAACACAACAGAAAGATACACAAATACACATAATGACTCCAAAAAACATACATTACAGAAAAATACACCAAACAAAAAAAATATAAAAGTGAGTAAAAAAAACCCAACAACAAACACATTTATCATGTTCATGTCCCATACCGCGGAAATCGCATATGATGTTTTATTTTGCACCTGCAAATAAACCATTTTATAACACTACAGAGCACAGAGTATGTACACCTCTTTGTACATTCAACCTTCAAACACATACTCATTTGGCCATAATTAACTCTACTTAAGCTCCCACATGAATGCATACTTCCGACGGGCACTATATCTATTTCACTGCACAGCTCTCTTCTGGTGCGTGTCAGCTGAGTTAGGCCCTAATCTCGCTCCTGTGGACTTCTCTTTTGAGGAAAAATATTTTTTTACTGTTCCTTATTTGGTGATGATGTCATTTCAAAACGTTAGTTTGACCGTACGCTACATAGACCGGACGGACCTCACCCGGAAATGATTGATGGCAATGGCTACTGTGGCTACTGTGTTGAAAGCTACAAATTGTGTAAATTGTGTGCGCGTGTGTGAGAGAGAAAAAACATATATTACAGAAAAATACACCAAAACGACAACAAAAATATGTAAATAACTCAAAATACACTAAACTAAATACTTATACAAAAAATACACAAAAATGACAACAGAAATGCACAAAACTACACCAAAAAAACAAGCTAAAATACACAAAATAACTCCAGAACAAAAAACAATAATCATACAAAAACTACACAAAAGACAACAGAAAGATAAAAAAAATACACATAATGATGACTTAAACATACATTACAGAAAAATACAACAAAAACATGAAAATGGCTCAAAATACACAAAACTAAATATTTACAGTATCCTAAAAATACATCCAACTAAATATTTATACTAAAAATACATAAAACTAAATATTTACAGTATCCTAAAAATACATACAACTAAATATTTATACTAAAAATACATAAAACTAAATATTTATACTAAAAATACATAAAACTAAATATTTACACAAAAAAATACACACAATGACTCCTGAATCACACTACAATGGCAACAAAACAATAATTATACAAAAAATGCACAAAAACACAACAGAAAGATACAAAAATACACGACTCCAAAAAACATACATTACAAAAAAATGTAAAATAAAAAAACCAGCAAACATTTATGCACAAAAACACAACAGAAAGATACACAAATACACATGACTCCAAAAAACATAGGTTACAGAAAAATACACACAAACAAAAAAATATAAAAGGGATGATGAAGTCATGCACATGTCACATAGAATGAAACCAGGAAAATTGGACCCGCAAATATACCCATACATCTGTGTGTGCGCGCGTGCGTGTGTGTGTGTGTGTGTGTGTGTGTGTGGAGCAAATATCTCCCCGACGCAGTGCGAGTTCGACCTGAAACTTGGTCAACAGGTTCCAAATACCCCAAGTGTGTGCATCTGTTATTTTGGAGTAATTTGGTCATTTCAAAAATTTAATAAAATGAAAATAAACATTGAATTTTATTTCACTTCTGGACGGCCCCGAAATGAAACCTATTCAACTTTTGACCTCAGAATGTGAGGGGGCGCTAGCGCACCATCTATATCTATTTCACTGCACAGCTCCCCACCCGAGCAAGAGTCACGTGTGCGGCCAGAGCCAATTGCTGCGCACACAGCCAAGCAGACACGGACTGTAAACACATGAGTGATTGAGAAGAAGATAGTTTAGACCGAGACACGGAGTCCAGCCACTGGTGAGTCTTTTGCAGACAACTTTCCCAATCCGTTCAATACTCCTTCTGGAAAACTGTGGATTCTCTGTGGTGCTGTGAATGGAAGCTAAACTCTGACCACTCGGTTCAAAGGTAAAAAATTATTTTTGTTTTTTTAAAAAAAGACAGCCGAATTGTACATAATACTTTAATTTACTTACTCACTCATGTAGTTTGGAGCTTCACGTTTTGTTTTGCGCAGTTTTGTTACTTTTCTGATTTGCGCTGCAATGTCTATGGAGTTTGGTTATCAGCATCTCAAACATTTCACGGGAACACACACACAAGGTATTTATTTATTTATAATAAAAAATATACTAAATGAGGAAAATAAAACACAAAAAATGCACAAAAAAACAACTGAAAGATAAAAAAAAAAATACACGACTCCAAAAAAATATACATTACAGAAAAATACAACAAAAATATGAAAATGACTCAAATAAAAATCCATCTTGATCACAGTTGAGTTGACTTCCGGTATCAATTTTGATGGCAAAACAGATGAACGGTGATCAACTGCGACACATCTTTTCTCCGGAGCAGAGCATCACACGCTGGAGTAGTCAAGTCATTTATAGCACACAGGGAGAATCTCCGGAAGAACTCGCAAAGTCCGTGTTAACATGCACATAGTCCTAATGTCGGCAGTTAAGAAAGCTAAGCTAAGCTAAAGCTTATCACATGGTGCTCGAGGTAATACACCTCGACGCTGCATCCAAAGAAGGAGAGATAAATGATGTGACTACATATTAGTCTTTCTTGTTATTGTTTTATCTTATAGTTATGGGTATTCTCATTGTATTATTGATATTACCTCATTATTTTATATTGTTTATTTTCATTATTGTATTATAGTTACTGGATTCTCATTATAGTTTTTTGTTATTGCTATTATTATTTTATAATTGTACTACTACTGTATTATTGTTATTGCTATTTTTATATTCTTAATTAATATTTGATCTCATAGTTACTGGTATTATCATGTAATATTATCATTTCTATTACCTTATTTAATATTTATTATTGTATTATAGTTAGTGGAATCTCATTATATTTTATTGCTATTATTATTATAACTATTACTGTTACTACTTCTACTATTAATATTATATCCCTATCTAATTGTACTACTACTTTATTATTATTTATTATTTTTATAACCATTACTATTATTACTATTACTACTTTCACTATTAATATTATAATCTCTATCTAATTGTACTACTACTGTATTGTTGTTATTGCTATTCTTACATTAGTCTTTTTTATTTTTTCATCTTATGGTTACTGGTATTCTCATTGTATTATTAGCATTGCTATATTAGCATCATTTTTATTATCATTGTATTACTAGCATTGCTATATTATCATAATATTACCTTATCATTAATTAATGTTTTTTATTATTGTTACTAGATTTTTATTATATTACTTTGTTATTGCTATTATTACTATTAATATTATTATGACCATTACTATTATTATTATATCCGTATCATCATCTTTATTATTATCAGGGCTCTATACAAACTTATCCAGTGGTGGCACTGGTGTGACCGACTTTCTCTGTTAGTCGAGGGGGTGTACAGCAAAGACATACATGCTGATAATATTTGACTTAACTGGCGTACCGTAGTTGCCGTGTCTCTATGTGATAGATAACGCACGGAGGACATGGCTGGCACACACACACACAGTATTTATAATAAAAATATGCTAAATGAGTAAAACAAAACTAAAAACTAAACAATATATATACAAAAAGTACACAAATGCATACAAATATACAAAATGGCTCCAAAAACACACAAAATTACTTCAAAATACATACATACAGAAAAATACACCAAACAACAACAAAAATATGAAAAATATTTATTCAAAAAGTACACAAAATGACAACAGAAATGCATTAAAATATACAAAAAGGCTCAAAAAAACACACAAAATTACTCCAAAATACATACATTACAGAAAAATACACCAAACAACAAAAAACATATGAAAATGACTCAAAATACACAAAACTAAATATTTATACAAAAATACACAAAATAACAACAGAAATGCACAAAACTACACTAAAAAAGATACAAAAATATTCCAGAATCACACTGCAATGGCAACAAAAAAATAATTATACAAAAAATGCACAAAAAGAGAACAGAAAGATACAAAAATACACATAATGACTACAAAAACATACATTACAGAAAAATACATCAAACAAAAAAAATATGAAAATGAGTAACAAAAACAGTAATTAGACAAAAGATGCACAAAAAGGCAACAGAAAGATACAAAAATACGCAATTATAGCCCTTATGCTCCCGCATGAATGCATACTTCCGAAGGGCACTGTACTAGTGTATATAAAAGAAAAAACCCGAAAGAAAAACAAAAAAAAAAACAATAATAATTAGAAAAAAAATAATAATTAAAAAGGGAAAAAAATAAAATAAAATCATGGATATATATATATATATCTTATCATATATATCTTATCTTATATATATATATATATATATATATATATATATACATATACACGTAAGTGGATGTGGGTGTATATGCAGAGCTGCCAAGCGTCACGCAATTTGACCCATTCTCACACCACACGCCACCCTTGACAAATCTCACGCTTATACGTCCTCTGTTTTTTTTTTCACGATAATAAACTTTGGTCCTTGCGTTTTGCCGTAGTTCGAGTAACTCTGATTGACTAACAGAGACAACCAATCCCAGCCGCCTCCACTGTCCTCCTGGCTTCTTACTGCACAGCCTACGCTCACTGCATGCTACTCACCTGAAAACAAACCAACATGGCAACCAAACGACACAGCTGCTGAATAATTAGTGTTTGGCTGTCACTGGTGACATCCGGGGTAATGATAGGCTGTTTCTGCATGCTGGTTCCACCCGTCTGTTAGCTGATTGGCTGTTTGTATGTTTCCGTTGGCTGAACCACAGACATGAATACGTGCTGAACAAAGACAGCAGAATTACGATTCAAAACAAACAAACAAACTAAAATTCTGTCTCGCCCAGACGCACACACCGTCACAAACACTAGACAACACACTCACCATGCCTGAAGCACCGTGCCCGGTGATTGCCGAGGCGTCAATCGTCAGTGGCATCACTAATTTTGCTCAAAAAAAAAACTCCAAAAGTCATATTTGGAAATATTTTGGCTTTAAACAAAGTACAGACGGTAAAGAGAAGCTTCATCAAGCTATAGGAGCCAAAGGAGGGAACACATCTAACCTCATAAAACACCTGCCGTGTCGTCACACACATTTATATCTAATACCAGGTTAGTACACCCTGTTTATGTTCTCATTGGCTAATATTAGTTGAAGGATGTCAAAGTATAAAGCACCCACAAAATGCATAGAAATATAGTTTTTACAGGGAATCAGTTCCTGTTTATTGTATTTTGTCCTTTATGGTTTATTATGTTAGAGAAGAAACATGATTGTCAAATAGATTTTTTAAAAAGACATTGGATTTGTTATCCTTTGTTGAATATTTATATAGTTAAATGTGAAAAGGAAACTGAATGATTATTTAATTTCAACCATATAAATTCGAACTTTCATTTTTTTTTTTTTATTGCTTAAATGTTTTTGTACATGTACTCTTATCATGCACCAAACAACACTATACTGTAAGTAATGAATAAGTATTTATAACTTGTACAAATATATTGGCAACTTCTATCATAGTGGGGCCACAAAAATGGGTTTTCTTTGCACGGAGGGTCACATGATCAACATTCATGTCGGCATTAGAATAATGAGCAATCTCAGCATTAATACAGGAAAAAAACAAAGAGTTTTTATCTTAATTTTGTGTCTTTCTGTGTATGTTTGTTGTTGTCTTACTCATTGTCAGACATTTTGTGCATTGCTGTAGTCTTTTTGTGTATTTTTCCTGTTAAATATAGGTTTATTTGTCATTGTGTATTTGTGCTGCCATTTTGCATTTTCTGAGTAATTTTTGTGTATTTCTATCTTTTTGTGTACTTTTGCTGTCATTTTCTGTAATGTTGTATATTTTTCTGAGCAATTGTATGTATTACTGTTGTTTTTTCATAATTTTTGTAGTAGTTTTGTGTGTTTTTCTTGTCTTTTATTGTATTTTCTTGCAATGTTGTAATTCTTTGTAATTCTTTTTATGTTATCTTGCTCTTGTTTTGTGTATTTTTCTGTCCTTTTGTAATTTGGGGGCCGCATCCTCAGCCTGGATGGCTGAGGATGGGAGGATGGGCTGTCTGGCTAGTCAATGGTTTTTTTCTGCCTGGGTTGTTTTTAGCACAGATCATACATTTCTGACGAAACTCGGCTGCAAAGGAAGAAAATCCCTTTGTGTACCACACTGTCTGAACAGCAGATACCATACCACCCTTTGACACATGGGCTTGACCGTGTGTCAATTTAGCATAAGCAGGGAAAAGAGCAGTCGGTAGGCAAGGTTTTGAATCGGGGCCATACCAAACCCCACTCACCTGGTGACAGTCTGATTCCTGCCATTTGCGGCGGTCGGCTGGTGTGACAAAGACGGAGAGTTCGGACAGAGAAGGACATGCAAGTCAGACGGAAAGTGTGGAGCGTGACTACATGTCTTCTCAAGTTGAAGGGATCAAGGGATTCTTTTGACAATGAAAAATAAAAGGAAAATAGTACAGTATCATGGTGCCTCGTCCGTGCTGGGGCCAAACTCAAACTCACATGCAAATACACACACACACACACACATACACATCCTCACTCACATTCACATCACACACACATACACACACACCAACTGGCGCAAACACACTATCAAAGACAGATATAAGTGGCGCCAGGTCGCGGAGCAGGCAACATGGATCCAAGCAGATTTTTGCCAACACCAGCTGATGCTGAGACGGAGGCTGACCGAACAACGAAGGGGGAACCGACAAGGCCACTGAATGAGGTGTTACGGTGAAATTTACGGTTACCTCGTCTTTGACTTGAAAACACACTCTGTGGTGATAAATGATGAAGACCAGACAGGAGAGATGATGAAGTAATAAAAAATGATTTAATCTAAACTAAATAAAAAAGTACAAAGCGGGATAGACAAAGCAGTGGTCTCCTCTGGCCAAAGGAGAGACGCGAAGAAGCAGGAGAAGAAGAAGAAGAACCCAAAAGTTCCTTTCACACACATTTATACCCCACTGTCCCACCCTCCCCCTTCCACCGACAACAAAGAAGAGACCAGGGGGGGAAGGTCAGTCTGCCGGAGGGGACACCTTCGATGTCGGGGTGAAAGTTAGATGTGTGTGAGTGAGTGTGTGTGTGTGTATGTGTATATGATGTGTGTGTGTGTGAGAGTGAGTGTGTGTGTATGTGTATATGATGTGTGTGTGTGTGTGTGTGTATGTGTTGTGGATGTGTGTGTGTGTGTGTGTGTGTGTGTGTGTGTGTGTGTGGGTGATGTGTGTGTGTGTATGTGTTGTGGATGTATGTGTGTGTGTGTGTGTGTGTGTGTGGGTGATGTGTGTGTGTGTGTATGTGTGTGTAATGGCTACCCCCAAGGAAGAAGAAGAAGAAGAAGAGAAAACAGGCACAGAGTTAAAAAACAAATTATCCCCTTAATCATACACACATGACAAATATAAATGTATCATTAAACATTATTAGATAATTTGCCACGACAATTCACCCTTTTTGGACAAAATAAAAGTCCAACATAAAAAAAAGCAAATTACAGCTAATAAAATGTTTAACACAAAGCTGAACAATAAAACCAGTTAGCCTTGGCTTTAAAACCATTGGCAATTACCTTGAATAAATTACAGAATGTGGGTATGATCATTTAGCAGTATCATCATCAGAGTCATCGAAAATATTCATCATAAACATTTCATGTAGCACCTCTGGCTGTGGAACAGACATGTGAACGTGGTGGCCTGAAAAGGCATTTTGGATTAGGCTTTTTTATGATTCGACGCAAAATTGGGACACCGCAACAGAGGAGTAAAAGAACAACCACTAGTACAATCGCGATTTTGACTAAGAGAGGGCGCCAGCCCGCAAGCGGAGTAGAAAACCAATCTGGGCAGTGTTATCTGGGATAGAGCTACAACAGGAAGCACCTACCATTGCACAAACGCCTCCTTTGGCCGCGGTTTGAAGGTCGAGGACCATTCTATTTTGCAAGACCATTAGGCGTATATTAGTGATCTCCCCTGAGAAGCCGGTAAGGGCCAAGAAAGATGCGTTAACAAAGGACTTTAACCTGTAGTCCAAGGTCTCGACGCGCAGCAGTGTTTTGCCCACTCCGGCCCAAGGGAACAAAGAATATGCGTCGTGTGGATTAAACCCCAGAGGTGTGTGAGATTCGCGCTTTGTGCGTGTTGCGAGAGGAATAGTTGAGACTACGTAAGTGTGATCAGTTTCATGAGCAGGAGCGCACACACCATCCCAGTGTGGAGGAAGGTGTGTGTATAATTTATATCCGCACAGCCAAAAACCCTCCGCTAAGTTGTATGTCTCATTGGCACCGGGTGTCTGAATGTGTTCACATGTGTGTGGATTGTGTGGGGTAGTACATTCGAAGGCTAGAGTATGGTTACAGTTGTGACGGGGAATATGACCTAGATTACGGATGCCATTCCGGACAAAACAAAAAGGGAAAATGGTGGAACGCGTGTAGTCAACATACATAGCCAATGAAGTATCATTCTGCAAAGTCGCAAGCTTCTTAACTGTTTGTCTAGAGCAACGTTTGGGATCTCCCCTACCGAAGTTAGAATAAGACAGATAACAAAATGAGTCGGCCATTGGCACGGCGGTTAGGCTCGGATGTGTTGAAGACACAGGCATGTAAGAACAAACATAACAATCAGATAAGTCTCTACTCTTAGCTTGGTAATATGCATATCTATACCACGTGTTTGTAAGGAACGGATGGGTGATGTTGATTGTGGACAGCGTGTCGTGCGTAGAAATGTCGTTTAACCACCTCTTACCCCTGTTCGTAGTGGAACCCCTGTCAGGAAAAATACTCAGGTTAGATATTGTACTTGCATTCATTGGTTCAAGTTTAGTTCCTTCTGTGGTACCCCCGGTGGTTAGGAGCCAGTCGTCTCGAGGGCAGGTTCGGCTGGTGTTGGCACCTTCCTGCAGTGTGATGCGTGAATCCACGTGGCTCGCTCTGCGACCTTCACAGCCGTGTGTGTCGTCAGTTGAACCTGGAAAGGGCCAATCCACCTCCGGTCGGTCCACCTTTTCCGTCTCGTGTTGTGTACGATCACAAAATCACCTGGAAGGATATCATGGAGGTTCTCGGTCGTGGTCAATGGGAGCGCCGCACGAACTCTGGACCTGTTGAGTGCAAGAATCGAAGAGAGTTGTACACAGTAATTTATCAAACTGTCATCCTGGAGAGCTGTCTCCGCCCAGGATGAAACAGAGGGGGATAGACCCACATTGGGTGGCCACCCAAAAAGGATTTCAAAGGGTGAAAGTTTAGATTTCGGATGGACCTGTTGTCTCATCTGAAGGAGGACAAGTGGTAAAGCTTTAATCCAGTTCAGTCCTCCATGCACTTGTTTAACCTGTTTTTCAGAGTACCGTTAGCTCTTTCTACGGCCCCAGCGGACTCAGGGTGATAGCTGCAGTGTTTTCTAAGATCCATGTCTAATCTCAGCCCTAACTCTGTTATCACCTGGCTGACAAAATGTGTGCCGTTATCAGAAGAAATTTTGTATGGAATGCCCCATCTAGGAATGATGTCTGTTAGCAGTGCTTTGGCTACTGCCGTGGCCGTCTGCTGTTTGGTTGGGGAGCCCTCAATCCATTTAGAGAACATGTCTATGATGACCAAACGGTGCTTCTTTCCCTCGCATGGTGTTAGCTCAACAAAATCCATCTGCAGGTGATGAAAAGGCCTGGATGGCTGAGGATGGGAGGATGGGCCGTCTGGCTAGTCAATGGTTTTTTTCTGCCTGGGTTGTTTTTAGCACAGATCGTACATTTCTGACAAAACTCGGCTGCAAAGGAAGAAAATCCCTTTGTGTACCACACTGTCTGAACAGCAGATACCATACCACCCTTTGACACATGGGCTTGACCGTGTGTCAATTTAGCATAAGCAGGGAAAAGAGCAGTCGGTAGGCAAGGTTTTGAATCGGGGCCATACCAAACCCCACTCACCTGGTGACAGTCTGATTCCTGCCATTTGCGGCGGTCGGCTGGTGTGACAAAGGCGGAGAGTTCGGACAGAGAAGGACATGCAAGTCAGACGGAAAGTGTGGAGCGTGACTACATGTCTTCTCAAGTTGAATGCATACAATTGGGAGACATGGAGATGTGAGAAAGCCAAATAAGTTTAACCAAATAAATAAATGTTATTTATTTAAATTTTATGTTTTATTTTTCTTTGCTATCTCTTATTTATGAAGGAGAAATCTTATTCTATCCTTTATTTATTCTGAATAATGTTAACACTCCACACCTAATAACATAACCTAATTATTGCTATAGAGCTGAATTTGTCAGTTCATTAATTTCTAAATTGGTGGCAAAAGTGTCTCCTATTCTGTGTCTGAACCAGAGTTAAGCAAGATTATTAGCCCTTTTAAGGTTAGACAGAATTAAAGTTAAGTTGAGTCGAACAATCATATTGTCTTTTGCTCTCTGCATTTATCCCATTCGTAGGAGTGCCAAGCCATAGCACGGTTTGGAGAGCTTCCTTAAATGCTCGGAAGTGACTTAACTTTAAACTATCTCATTTATATCTATCAATTATTAAGAATTTCAGGAGGACCCTCTTTAAATCTTAGGCGACCCAGATTGGGCCACCAACCCAATGTTGAGAACATTTTATTTTACTCTTAAAAATGTCTAAACCCAGTGAAAGTGTTTTATGGTCTTGCACGCTATGTGCTGGTGGGGGAAGAACATGGTTGGAGGGTTGTGAGGTATATCATTTTCCTGTGATAAAATATAAATCAAAAATCAGAGGGGCGTTGGCCCTCTCCCTTCCCTTTTTTTTTTACATAAGAATGCATTTGGATTCTTAAAACCATATGATAAATATCATTGGAAAATCACGTATCTGATCATTTTGGATGTGTCTCCATTTTCCTCTCTCTTGTGTCCGCCTGCTTTTGTGCCCTCCAGCCTCCTCGACCTCCTCCTCCTCAGCCATAAAGGTCAAGGCCAGGGTCAACTGTACGCTCCTTTTGGAAATTTGAAGATCTGTCCCCACTTTTGCAGTTGGATTGGAAGTCTCTGTAGTCTCTGGAATAGATATTAGGTTAGAACATCCACAATATGTCATATTGTCACGTGTCTATTTCAATCTATTTCCCCTTTGCTTCCCAGTTATAGTTATGGACAATACTTCCCTTTAATTCTCATCCTTCATCATAAGAAGCAGTGACCAGGCATGACGGCTGTAGGAGGCAGGATTGGAGTCGAAAAGGCGGTGGCATTTTCTGTTCGGAAACACTCAGAAACAGAAAGAGAGGAAAACATTAAGACTTAAATGAATCATTTAAAATATCCCTTTTCTTTAGTTGGATTTGATTCATCTCCTTTGAGTATACAGCCAGCGACCTGTATATTGGAAAAAACAACGCAATAACAACAACTAAGACAAAGACATAGACAAGTGTACATAACGAGTATACACATACAACAAAAAAAAAAAAAAAAACATGGACACTGAACATGAACAGTAAGGTCAGTCAAGGTCAAAGCAAGTCATTCCACTGAAAGTGGTATTATATATAAAAACGTCGTTTGGTGTTTAAATAACCTTTAAAACCTGGTAAACTTTTTAGAAGGCCCAAGGCCTAAAATCATAATTCCATTAAGCAGCAGTGAAATCTGAACACCCCACTAGATAATTGGCAAAAACAGGGAGAAGATCTAGTGCATCAAAACCCAGGAGGAAAGGAAGGTGAAACAGAGGAACATGTGTAGTCAAACAGCCATTATTAACGGGGCGTCCCAGTCCACAGCATCTCTAGCCGGTACCACGCTATGTACTTTACCCATCTTACGCGCTCCGACAATATCGCAACAACTGCTGATCAGACAGACCGCCGAGCGGTAAACCACAAACCTCTCCACCCGAGTCACCGAGAAGGAAGAAATAAAATAAAACACTAATCCCTCCTATTAAATACTCCTTCCCGGTAAGCGGGGAGACCTCTCAATAGCCGTAGGCCAGAGACAAGCACACCCACACACACCAAACAGCCGCTACCTTTGGAGGAAACAAAGACTGCGCTCTCAACAGCTAATATCAGTAGATGCTCTTTAAAAGAACAAGTACGCCGACACGCCAGAGACAAACACCCCTCTCAACAGCTAATATCAGTAGATGCTCTTTAAAAGAACAAGTACGCCGACACGCTAGAGACAAACACACCCCTCAACAGCTAATATCAGTAGATGCTCTTTAAAAGAACAAGTACGCCGACACGCCAGAGACAAACACACTTCAGATATCTGCCAGAGCACGTAACCGATAAAGAACAGACCCGCGGACTGGAACACCCAAATTTCAACCGCACAGTACAGCAGAGACAATAGGAAAAAGGAGAAAACAAAAGGGTATCGGTCAAAAATGTCAAAATGTAAACTTGGTTGAGGCTGCAGTCCTCAATCTCCATCTCAATTTTCCTGAAATTGAGTAAAAACAAAAGGGTAAAAGAAGAATCGTTCAGAAATAAGAAGAAAAACGTGTGAGCTCAAAAAAAAAAAAAAAAAAATTCATGGCCAATAAAAAAATAAATAAATAAATAAAATAAAATAAATGAATAAATAAAAATAAAAACTTCAGCTCCAAAAGCTGAGACAACAGAGGGCTCTTTCTTCAACGGATGTAGCCATATTTTGCATTGTGGGGGTCTCCCCTCAACAAGAAAATAAAAGGAAAGAAAAGCAAACAAAAACAAACCCATTAGTAACACTATTTTCCTCCCTTTTGTTTGTCTTTCTCATAAAGGCAAAAGCAGTGCAAATAAATGTGTTTTCTGTGTGAAGTTACGGTGGTCCTGTGTTTCAGCTCATAGTTATGAACGTGAGTGTGTGACTATATGTCTGGTCTGTCTGCTTAAAACTCACCTTCTTTTAAGTGTATCTCAAAGTGTGTGAGAGAATAAATGAAAACAAAATAATCTAGTGTACAGTCAGAAAATAGAGGGGTTAGTATTGTCCTATCGAAGGAGAAGCTTGTTGGCTATTTGCTAGTTGTCCCCCCCCATGCCAAAGTTCAACTACCACCAAAGGATGTGGTGGACTTCATGCGAACTTGGTATCCTCGTAGCTTTGTGAAACAGTGTCTTTTTTTGGTGAAGATGTTCCAGCAGACGTGATCAGTCTGCAGTTGCTGCCAATCATTCAGGCAGTAATCATGGTGTTCAACCCTCAACTCATTGGTGGGGGAGTGTCCAACCAAGTCCGACGCCCACAGGTTCTCAGTCTTTGATGATGGGGCAGGATGTGTTAATCCCAGCATTGGCATGCGGCCCATTCCATAGACGATGAAGAGTTGACTTGGGACTGAGCGAGTTATTTCGTTGAAGCATTGCTTTGCTGAATGGGAGAGTTGAGTTCTTTGATAGTCGATTTCCTTCTGAAGCTTGGTCCTTTGTATGATGTTGACATTTCATTAGCATAAGGGTTGGAGGCGATTTCATTCATTAAGAGCTTTCATTGAAGATATAATTTCTTCAGGGACAACCGCAAAGCCAACAGAAACTAACAATAAAATAATAAAAAATGATAATGATGATAACAGTAATATTAAAATAAAATCAGAATCAGAATCAGAATCAACTTTATTGGCCAGGGGTGAATGAATACACACGAGGAATTTCTTTTGGTGACCTGTGCTCTCTCAGGTAGTATAACATTAAATAATAACAATCAACTAGAATAAAGAAAAATAAAGAAAATAAAGAAAAATAAATGAAAAAAGAAGTATAAACATAAATATAAGAGTAGTTAGACTAATATGTGCAAACTAAATAAAAATAACAAGATAATAATAATAATAATAATAATAATAATAATAATAATAATAATTAAAGCCGCGAGCGGCGTCATAGGTTCCGATGAAGCGGCCGGGGGCGGTAACCCACGGTCACGTATACCACTGTTTTGGGAATTGGCCTGAGCAAATTTGGTGTAAATTGGTGTAAAAACAACTGAGATATTGCATTTACCAAGAAATGGCGAAAGATTTTCCTGTCATGATAGGCCCCTCCCACTTTTCACAGCCTGCTCTATTTGCCATAGCAATGTGCTTCCATCTAATAAGATTCATCCTACAGTGTTTTCAAGTCAACACGACATATCGTCTGTCCGCTACACCTGCTCGTGTAGGACGACCACAGAAGCGGCGCCCTCTGAGAACGCAAGGCATTATGGGTAAATTGGTTATGGAGTTTTGTTTATGGCTGGACAGTCGTCGTGTGTATCAAATATGAAGCAGTTTGAATTTAGCATTCTGGAGTTATAAGCTTTTTCCTTTTACAGCGTGCTGATGGCGAAGGATTTTCCTGTGTCATGATAGGCCCCTCCCACTTTTCACAGCCTGCTCTATTTGCCATAGCAATGTGCTTCCATCTAATAAGATTCATCCTACAGTGTTTTGAAGTCAACACGACATATCGTCTGTCCGCTACAGCTGCTCGTGTAGGACGACCACAGAAGCGGCGCCCTCTGAGAACGCAAGGCATTGTGGGTAAATTGGTTATCGTATGTTGTTTAGCTGTGGACAGTGATCGTGTGTATCAAATATGAAGTAGTTTGAACTTTGCACTCTAGAGTTATAAGGGTTTTCGTATAATGGCGTAGTTATGGCGAGGGATTTTCATTTGTCATTATAGGCCCCTCCCACTGGCCATGATGGGTAATTTGGTCATCGAGCGCTGTTTATGGATGGACTATCATTGTGTGTATCAAATATGAAGCAGTTTGAACTTTGCATTGAAGCGTTATAAGCATTTTCCTATTATAGCGTGCTGATGGCGAAGGATTCTCCCGTGTCATTATAGGCCCCTCCCACTGATCACAGCCTTTTTTTTCTTCCATAGCAATTTGCTCCCCTTTGTGTAGGTTCATCCTACAGTGTTTTGAAGTCAACACGACATATCGTCTGTCCGCTACAGCTGCTCGTGTGGGACGACCACAGAAGCGGCGCCCTCTGAGAACGCAAGGCATTGTGGGTAAATTGGTTATCGCTTGTTGTTTAGCTCTGGACAGTGATCGTGTGTATCAAATATGAAGCAGTTTGAACTTTACACTCTAGAGTTATAAGCGTTTTCGTATAACGGCGTATGTATGGCGAGGGATTTTCCTGTGTCATGATAGGCCCCTCCCACTTTTCACAGCCTGCTCTATTTGGCATAGCAATGTGCTTCCATCTAATAAGATTCATCCTACAGTGTTTTGAAGTCAACACGACATGTCGTCTTGCCGCTAGAGCTGCTGGCGTAGGACGGCCCAAGAAGCGGCGCCCTCTGAGAACGCAAGGCATTGTGGGTAAATTGGCTATCGTTTGTTGTTTAGCTCTGGACAGTGATCGTGTGTATCAAATATGAAGCAGTTTGAACTTTGCACTCTAGAGTTATAAGCGTTTTCGTATTATAGCGTGCTGATGGCGAAGGATTCTCCCGTGTCATTATAGGCCCCTCCCACTTTTCACAGCCTGCTCTATTTGCCATAGCAATGTGCTTCCATCTAATAAGATTCATCCTACAGTGTTTTGAAGTCAACACGACATATCGTCTGTCCGCTACAGCTGCTCGTGTTGGACGACCACAGAAGCGGCGCCCTCTGAGAGCGCAAGGCATTGTGGGTGTTTTTGGTTATCGTTTGTTGTTTAGCTCTGGACAGTGATCGTATGTATCAAATATGAAGCAGTTTGAACTTTGCACTCTAGAGTTATAAGCGTTTTCGTATATATGGCGTTGTTATGGCGAGGGATTTTCGTGTGTCATTATAAGCCCCTCCCACTGACCACAGTCTGTTGTTTCTTCAATAGGAATTTGCTCCCCTCTGTGTAGGTTCATCCTACAGTGTTTTGAAGTCAACACGACATGTCGTCTGTCCGCTACAGCTGCTCGTGTTGGATGACCACAGAAGCGGCGCCCTCTGAGAACGCAAGGCATTGTGGGTAAATTGGTTATCGTTTGTTGTTTGGGGCTGTACGGTCATCATGTCTATCAAATATGAAGCACTTTGAACTTTGCATTCTGGAGTTGTAAGCGTTTTCGTATAACGGCGTACTTATGGCGAGGGATTTTCGTGTGTCATTATAAGCCCCTCCCACTGACCACAGTCTGTTGTTTCTTCAATAGGAATTTGCTCCCCTCTGTGTAGGTTCATCCTACAGTGTTTTGAAGTCAACAAGACATATCGTTTGTCCGCTACAGCTGCTCGTGTTGGACGACCACAGATGGCGAAGAATTTTCCAGTGATATTTTAGGCCCCTCCCACTGACCACAGTCTGTTGTTTCTTCAATAGGAATTTGCTCCCCTTTGTGTAGGTTCATCGTACAGTGTTTTGAAGTCAACACGACATATCGTCTGTCCGCTACAGCTGCTCGTGTTGGACGACCACAGAAGCGGCGCCCTCTGAGAACGCAAGGCATTGTGGGTAAATTGGTTATCTTTTGTTGTTTAGCTCTGAACAGTGATAGTGTTTATCAAATATGAAGCAGTTTGAACTTTGCATTCTAGAGTTATAAGCTTTTTCCTATTACAGCGTGCTGATGGCGAAGGATTCTCCTGTGTCATGATAGGCCCCTCCCACTTTTCACAACCTGGTTTATTTTCCATAGCAATGTGCTTCCATCTAATAAGATTCATCCTACAGTGTTTTGAAGTCAACACGACATATCGTCTGTCCGCTACAGCTGCTCGTGTTGGACGACCACAGAAGCGGCGCCCTCTGAGAACGCAAGGCATTGTGGGTAAATTGGTTATCGTTTGTTGTTTAGCTCTAGACAGTGATCGTATGTATCAAATATGAAGCAGTTTGAACTTTGCACTCTAGAGTTATAAGCGTTTTCGTATATATGGCGTTGTTATGGCGAGGGATTTTCGTGTGTCATTATAAGCCCCTCCTACTGACCACAGTCTGTTGTTTCTTCAATAGGAATTTGCTCCCCTCTGTGTAGGTTCATCGTACAGTGTTTTGAAGTCAACACGACATATCGTCTGTCCGCTACAGCTGCTCGTGTTGGACGACCACAGAAGCGGCGCCCTCTGAGAACGCAAGGCATTGTGGGTACATTGGTTATCGTTTGTTGTTTAGCTCTGGACAGTGATCGTGTGTATCAAATATGAAGCAGTTTGAACTTTGCATTCTAGAGTTATAAGCTTTTTCCTATTACAGCGTGCTGATGGCGAAGGATTCTCCTGTCATGATAGGCCCCTCCCACTTTTCACAACCTGGTTTATTTTCCATAGCAATGTGCTTCCATCTAATAAGATTCATCCTACAGTGTTTTGAAGTCAACACGATATATCGTCTGTCCGCTACAGCTGCTCGTGTTGGACGACCACAGAAGCGGCGCCCTCTGAGAACGCAAGGCATTGTGGGTACATTGGTTATCGTTTGTTGTTTAGCTCTGGACAGTGATCGTGTGTATCAAATATGAAGCAGTTTGAACTTTGCACTCTAGAGTTATAAGCGTTTTCGTATTTATGGCGTGGTGATGGCGAGGGATTTTCGTGTGTCATTATAGGCCCCTCCCACTGACCACAGTCTGTTGTTTCTTCAATAGGAATTTGCTCCCCTCTGTGTAGGTTCATCCTACAGTGTTTTGAAGTCAACACGACATATCGTTTGTCCGCTACAGCTGCTCGTGTTGGACGACCACAAATGGCGAAGAATTTTCCAGTGATATTTTAGGCCCCTCCCACTGACCACAGTCTGTTGTTTCTTCAATAGGAATTTGCTCCCCTCTGTGTAGGTTCATCCTACAGTGTTTTGAAGTCAACACGACATATCGTCTGTCCGCTACAGCTGCTCGTGTTGGACGACCACAGAAGCGGCGCCCTCTGAGAACGCAAGGCATTGTGGGTAAATTGGTTATCGTTTGTTGTTTAGCTCTGGACAGTGATTGTGTGTATCAAAAATGAAGCAGTTTGAACATTGCATTCTAGAGTTATAAGCTTTTTCCTAGAACGGCGTCCTGTTGATGCTAACCGTGTACATGACCTTAAATGACACCGGTCGAAAACACAAGGCATGATGGGAAATGTTTCAAAGCAGTCATGACCAAGCTTGGGCACATGTCCTTTGTGTGAAATTTGAAGCTGATCGAAGTTTGTGTGTCAGAGTTATGGAGATTTGGAATTTTTTGCGTGCTAACGAAAATTAGCATTGCATTTTTGTGGCGGCGCCACGACCAAACCGTGACAGATACGAAAATTCTTTTGATAACTTTTCATCTTCAATGGGTCCTATGTGGTGTTGCCAAGTTTTAAGCGAATCGGATGAATCCCCTCAGACTAGTTCGCGCAGATGCGTTTCGAGGGCGAAACGCCATTTTTGACCTTTGACCCAAGATGGCTGACTTCCTGTTTGGTTTTGGGCGGGGTCACAATGTAACTTTTTGCTCATTCTGGGGCGGAGACTACACGTGGCGATTTTCGTACATATCGGTCAAACCTGGCGGTCGTGCGGTTCCATCGTTTTTTTGGCGGCGAAAACGCACGCTTCGCGTGCGTTTTCTGTCCGTTTTTTTTCACGCCACCTAATTATCAAATTTTTCGCCAGGCCTGAGGTGCGTGCAAATTTCGGTGAGTTTTCGGGCATTTTTAGGGGGTCGAATTAGCGATCAAAGGCGGGCGGGGTATAATAATAAAACGATATAATAGCGAAAACAATAGGTTCCTCTGTCCCATTCTGGGACATCGGAACCTAATTAAAGCCGCGAGCGGCGTCATAGGTTCCGATGAAGCGGCCGGGGGCGGTAACCCACGGTCACGTATACCACTGTTGGGGATTTGGGAATTGGCCTGGAGTTGTAAGCGTTTTCGTACAACGGCGTAGTTATGGCGAAGAATTCTCCTGTGTCATGATAGGCCCCTCCCACTTTTCACAGCCTGCTCTATTTGCCATAGCAATGTGCTTCCATCTAATAAGATTCATCCTACAGTGTTTTCAAGTCAACACGACATGTCGTCTTGCCGCTAGAGCTGCTGGCGTAGGACGACCACAGAAGCGGCGCCCTCTGAGAACGCAAGGCATTGTGGGTAAATTGGTTATCGTTTGTTGTTTAGCTCTGGACAGTGATCGTGTGTATCAAATATGAAGCAGTTTGAACTTTGCACTCTGGAGTTGCAAGCGTTTTCGTATAACGGCGTAGTTATGGCGAGGGATTTTCGTGTGTCATTATAGGCCCCTCCCACTGGCCATGATGGGTAATTTGGTCATCGAGCATTGTTTATGGATGGACAATCATCATGTGTATCAAATATGAAGCAGTTTGAATTTAGCATTCTGGAGTTATAAGCTTTTTCCTTTTACAGCGTGCTGATGGCGAAGGATTTTCCTGTGTCATGATAGGCCCCTCCCACTTTTCACAGCCTGCTCTATTTGCCATAGCAATGTGCTTCCATCTAATAAGATTCATCCTACAGTGTTTTGAAGTCAACACGACATATCGTCTGTCCGCTACAGCTGCTCGTGTAGGACGACCACAGAAGCGGCGCCCTCTGAGAACGCAAGGCATTGTGGGTAAATTGGTTATCGTTTGTTGTTTAGCTGTGGACAGTGATCGTGTGTATCAAATATGAAGTAGTTTGAACTTTGCACTCTAGAGTTATAAGGGTTTTCGTATAATGGCGTAGTTATGGCGAGGGATTTTCATTTGTCATTATAGGCCCCTCCCACTGGCCATGATGGGTAATTTGGTCATCGAGCGCTGTTTATGGATGGACTATCATTGTGTGTATCAAATATGAAGCAGTTTGAACTTTGCATTGAAGCGTTATAAGCATTTTCCTATTATAGCGTGCTGATGGCGAAGGATTCTCCCGTGTCATTATAGGCCCCTCCCACTGATCACAGCCTTTTTTTTCTTCCATAGCAATTTGCTCCCCTTTGTGTAGGTTCATCCTACAGTGTTTTGAAGTCAACACGACATATCGTCTGTCCGCTACAGCTGCTCGTGTGGGACGACCACAGAAGCGGCGCCCTCTGAGAACGCAAGGCATTGTGGGTAAATTGGTTATCGCTTGTTGTTTAGCTCTGGACAGTGATCGTGTGTATCAAATATGAAGCAGTTTGAACTTTGCACTCTAGAGTTATAAGCGTTTTCGTATAACGGCGTATGTATGGCGAGGGATTTTCCTGTGTCATGATAGGCCCCTCCCACTTTTCACAGCCTGCTCTATTTGGCATAGCAATGTGCTTCCATCTAATAAGATTCATCCTACAGTGTTTTGAAGTCAACACGACATGTCGTCTTGCCGCTAGAGCTGCTGGCGTAGGACGGCCCAAGAAGCGGCGCCCTCTGAGAACGCAAGGCATTGTGGGTAAATTGGCTATCGTTTGTTGTTTAGCTCTGGACAGTGATCGTGTGTATCAAATATGAAGCAGTTTGAACTTTGCACTCTAGAGTTATAAGCGTTTTCGTATTATAGCGTGCTGATGGCGAAGGATTCTCCCATGTCATTATAGGCCCCTCCCACTTTTCACAGCCTGCTCTATTTGCCATAGCAATGTGCTTCCATCTAATAAGATTCATCCTACAGTGTTTTGAAGTCAACACGACATATCGTCTGTCCGCTACAGCTGCTCGTGTTGGACGACCACAGAAGCGGCGCCCTCTGAGAGCGCAAGGCATTGTGGGTGTTTTTGGTTATCGTTTGTTGTTTAGCTCTGGACAGTGATCGTATGTATCAAATATGAAGCAGTTTGAACTTTGCACTCTAGAGTTATAAGCGTTTTCGTATATATGGCGTTGTTATGGCGAGGGATTTTCGTGTGTCATTATAAGCCCCTCCCACTGACCACAGTCTGTTGTTTCTTCAATAGGAATTTGCTCCCCTCTGTGTAGGTTCATCCTACAGTGTTTTGAAGTCAACACGACATGTCGTCTGTCCGCTACAGCTGCTCGTGTTGGATGACCACAGAAGCGGCGCCCTCTGAGAACGCAAGGCATTGTGGGTAAATTGGTTATCGTTTGTTGTTTGGGGCTGTACGGTCATCATGTCTATCAAATATGAAGCACTTTGAACTTTGCATTCTGGAGTTGTAAGCGTTTTCGTATAACGGCGTACTTATGGCGAGGGATTTTCGTGTGTCATTATAAGCCCCTCCCACTGACCACAGTCTGTTGTTTCTTCAATAGGAATTTGCTCCCCTCTGTGTAGGTTCATCCTACAGTGTTTTGAAGTCAACAAGACATATCGTTTGTCCGCTACAGCTGCTCGTGTTGGACGACCACAGATGGCGAAGAATTTTCCAGTGATATTTTAGGCCCCTCCCACTGACCACAGTCTGTTGTTTCTTCAATAGGAATTTGCTCCCCTTTGTGTAGGTTCATCGTACAGTGTTTTGAAGTCAACACGACATATCGTCTGTCCGCTACAGCTGCTCGTGTTGGACGACCACAGAAGCGGCGCCCTCTGAGAACGCAAGGCATTGTGGGTAAATTGGTTATCTTTTGTTGTTTAGCTCTGAACAGTGATAGTGTTTATCAAATATGAAGCAGTTTGAACTTTGCATTCTAGAGTTATAAGCTTTTTCCTATTACAGCGTGCTGATGGCGAAGGATTCTCCTGTGTCATGATAGGCCCCTCCCACTTTTCACAACCTGGTTTATTTTCCATAGCAATGTGCTTCCATCTAATAAGATTCATCCTACAGTGTTTTGAAGTCAACACGACATATCGTCTGTCCGCTACAGCTGCTCGTGTTGGACGACCACAGAAGCGGCGCCCTCTGAGAACGCAAGGCATTGTGGGTAAATTGGTTATCGTTTGTTGTTTAGCTCTAGACAGTGATCGTATGTATCAAATATGAAGCAGTTTGAACTTTGCACTCTAGAGTTATAAGCGTTTTCGTATATATGGCGTTGTTATGGCGAGGGATTTTCGTGTGTCATTATAAGCCCCTCCCACTGACCACAGTCTGTTGTTTCTTCAATAGGAATTTGCTCCCCTCTGTGTAGGTTCATCGTACAGTGTTTTGAAGTCAACACGACATATCGTCTGTCCGCTACAGCTGCTCGTGTTGGACGACCACAGAAGCGGCGCCCTCTGAGAACGCAAGGCATTGTGGGTACATTGGTTATCGTTTGTTGTTTAGCTCTGGACAGTGATCGTGTGTATCAAATATGAAGCAGTTTGAACTTTGCATTCTAGAGTTATAAGCTTTTTCCTATTACAGCGTGCTGATGGCGAAGGATTCTCCTGTCATGATAGGCCCCTCCCACTTTTCACAACCTGGTTTATTTTCCATAGCAATGTGCTTCCATCTAATAAGATTCATCCTACAGTGTTTTGAAGTCAACACGATATATCGTCTGTCCGCTACAGCTGCTCGTGTTGGACGACCACAGAAGCGGCGCCCTCTGAGAACGCAAGGCATTGTGGGTACATTGGTTATCGTTTGTTGTTTAGCTCTGGACAGTGATCGTGTGTATCAAATATGAAGCAGTTTGAACTTTGCACTCTAGAGTTATAAGCGTTTTCGTATTTATGGCGTGGTGATGGCGAGGGATTTTCGTGTGTCATTATAGGCCCCTCCCACTGACCACAGTCTGTTGTTTCTTCAATAGGAATTTGCTCCCCTCTGTGTAGGTTCATCCTACAGTGTTTTGAAGTCAACACGACATATCGTTTGTCCGCTACAGCTGCTCGTGTTGGACGACCACAAATGGCGAAGAATTTTCCAGTGATATTTTAGGCCCCTCCCACTGACCACAGTCTGTTGTTTCTTCAATAGGAATTTGCTCCCCTCTGTGTAGGTTCATCGTACAGTGTTTTGAAGTCAACACGACATATCGTCTGTCCGCTACAGCTGCTCGTGTTGGACGACCACAGAAGCGGCGCCCTCTGAGAACGCAAGGCATTGTGGGTAAATTGGTTATCGTTTGTTGTTTAGCTCTGGACAGTGATTGTGTGTATCAAAAATGAAGCAGTTTGAACATTGCATTCTAGAGTTATAAGCTTTTTCCTAGAACGGCGTCCTGTTGATGCTAACCGTGTACATGACCTTAAATGACACCGGTCGAAAACACAAGGCATGATGGGAAATGTTTCAAAGCAGTCATGACCAAGCTTGGGCACATGTCCTTTGTGTGAAATTTGAAGCTGATCGAAGTTTGTGTGTCAGAGTTATGGAGATTTGGAATTTTTTGCGTGCTAACGAAAATTAGCATTGCATTTTTGTGGCGGCGCCACGACCAAACCGTGACAGATACGAAAATTCTTTTGATAACTTTTCATCTTCAATGGGTCCTATGTGGTGTTGCCAAGTTTTAAGCGAATCGGATGAATCCCCTCAGACTAGTTCGCGCAGATGCGTTTCGAGGGCGAAACGCCATTTTTGACCTTTGACCCAAGATGGCTGACTTCCTGTTTGGTTTTGGGCGGGGTCACAATGTAACTTTTTGCTCATTCTGGGGCGGAGACTACACGTGGCGATTTTCGTACATATCGGTCAAACCTGGCGGTCGTGCGGTTCCATCGTTTTTTTGGCGGCGAAAACGCACGCTTCGCGTGCGTTTTCTGTCCGTTTTTTTTCACGCCACCTAATTATCAAATTTTTCGCCAGGCCTGAGGTGCGTGCAAATTTCGGTGAGTTTTCGGGCATTTTTAGGGGGTCGAATTAGCGATCAAAGGCGGGCGGGGTATAATAATAAAACGATATAATAGCGAAAACAATAGGTTCCTCTGTCCCATTCTGGGACATCGGAACCTAATTAAAGCCGCGAGCGGCGTCATAGGTTCCGATGAAGCGGCCGGGGGCGGTAACCCACGGTCACGTATACCACTGTTGGGGATTTGGGAATTGGCCTGGAGTTGTAAGCGTTTTCGTACAACGGCGTAGTTATGGCGAAGAATTCTCCTGTGTCATGATAGGCCCCTCCCACTTTTCACAGCCTGCTCTATTTGCCATAGCAATGTGCTTCCATCTAATAAGATTCATCCTACAGTGTTTTCAAGTCAACACGACATGTCGTCTTGCCGCTAGAGCTGCTGGCGTAGGACGACCACAGAAGCGGCGCCCTCTGAGAACGCAAGGCATTGTGGGTAAATTGGTTATCGTTTGTTGTTTAGCTCTGGACAGTGATCGTGTGTATCAAATATGAAGCAGTTTGAACTTTGCACTCTGGAGTTGCAAGCGTTTTCGTATAACGGCGTAGTTATGGCGAGGGATTTTCGTGTGTCATTATAGGCCCCTCCCACTGGCCATGATGGGTAATTTGGTCATCGAGCATTGTTTATGGATGGACAATCATCATGTGTATCAAATATGAAGAAGTTTGAACTTTGCATTGAAGCGTTATAAGCATTTTCCTATTATAGCGTGCTGATGGCGAAGGATTCTCCCGTGTCATTATAGGCTCCTCCCACTGACCACAGCCTGTTTTTTCTTCCATAGCAATTTGCTCCCCTCTGTGTAGGTTCATCCTACAGTGTTTTGAAGTCAACACGACATATCGTCTGTCCGCTACAGCTGCTCGTGTTGAACGACCACAGAAGCGGCGCCCTCTGAGAACGCAAGGCATTGTGGGTAAATTGGTTATCGTTTGTTGTTTAGCTCTGGACAGTGATCGTGTGTATCAAATATGAAGCAGTTTGAACTTTGCACTCTAGAGTTATAAGCGTTTTCGTATAACGGCGTAGTTATGGCGAGGGATTTTCCTGTGTCATGATAGGCCCCTCCCACTTTTCACAGCCTGCTCTATTTGCCATAGCAATGTGCTTCCATCTAATAAGATTCATCCTACAGTGTTTTCAAGTCAACACGACATATCGTCTGTCCGCTACAGCTGCTCGTGTAGGACGACCACAGAAGCGGCGCCCTCTGAGAACGCAAGGCATTATGGGTAAATTGGTTATGGAGTTTTGTTTATGGCTGGACAGTCGTCGTGTGTATCAAATATGAAGCAGTTTGAATTTAGCATTCTAGAGTTATAAGCTTTTTCCTATTACAGCGTGCTGATGGCGAAGGATTCTCCTGTGTCATGATAGGCCCCTCCCACTTTTCACAGCCTGCTCTATTTGCCATAGCAATGTGCTTCCATCTAATAAGATTCATCCTACAGTGTTTTGAAGTCAACACGACATATCGTCTGTCCGCTACAGCTGCTCGTGTAGGACGACCACAGAAGCGGCGCCCTCTGTGAACGCAAGGCATTGTGGGTAAATTGGTTATCGTTTGTTGTTTAGCTCTGGACAGTGATCGTGTGTATCAAATATGAAGCAATTTGAACTTTGCACTCTCGAGTTATAAGCGTTTTCGTATAACGGCGTAGGTATGGCGAGGGATTTTCCTGTGTCACGATAGGCCCCTCCCACTTTTCACAGCCTGCTCTATTTGCCATAGCAATGTGCTTCCATCTAATAAGATTCATCCTACAGTGTTTTGAAGTCAACACGACATATCGTCTGTCCGCTACAGCTGCTCGTGTAGGACGACCACAGAAGCGGCGTCCTCTGAGAACGCAAGGCATTGTGGGTAAATTGGTCATCGTTTGTTGTTTAGCTCTGGACAGTGATCGTGTGTATCAAATATGAAGCAGTTTGAACTTTGCACTCTAGAGTTATAAGCGTTTTCGTATAATGGCGTAGTTATGGCGAGGGATTTTCGTGTGTCATTATATGCCCCTCCCACTGGCCATGATGGGTAATTTGGTCATCGAGCGTTGTTTATGGATGGACAATCATCGTGTGTCTCAAATATGAAGCAGTTTGAACTTTGCATTGAAGCGTTATAAGCATTTTCCTATTATAGCGTGCTGATGGCGAAGGATTCTCCCGTGTCATTATAGGCCCCTCCCACTGATCACAGCCTGTTTTTTCTTCCATAGCAATTTGCTCCCCTCTGTGTAGGTTCATCCTACAGTGTTTTGAAGTCAACACGACATATCGTCTGTCCGCTACAGCTGCTCGTGTAGGACGACCACAGAAGCGACGCCCTCTGAGAACGCAAGGCATTATGGGTAAATTGGTTCTCGAGTTTTGTTTATGGCTGTACGGTCATCATGTGTATCAAATATGAAGCAGTTTGAACTTTGCATTCTAGAGTTATAAGCTTTTTCCTAGAACGGCGTGCTGTAAATGCTAACCGTGTACATGACCTTAAATGACACCGGTCGAAAACACAAGGCATGATGGGAAAAGTTTCAAAGCAGTCATGACCAAGCTTGGGCACATGTCCTTTGTGTGAAATTTGAAGCTGATCGAAGTTTGTGTGTCAGAGTTATGGAGATTTGGAATTTTTTGCGTGCTAACGAAAATTAGCATTGCATTTTTGTGGCGGCGCCACGACCAAACCGTGACAGATACGAAAATTCTTTCGATAACTTTTCATCTTCAATGGGTCCTATGTGGTGTTGCCAAGTTTTAAGCGAATCGGATGAATCCCCTCAGACTAGATAGCGCAGATGCGTTTCGAGGGCGAAACGCCATTTTTGACCTTTGACCCAAGATGGCTGACTTCCTGTTTGGTTTTGGGCGGGGTCACAATGTAACTTTTTGCTCATTCTGGGGCGGAGACTACACGTGGCGATTTTCGTACATATCGGTCAAACCTGGCGGTCGTGCGGTTCCATCGTTTTTTTGGCGGCGAAAACGCACGCTACGCTACGCGTGCGTTTTCTGTCCGTTTTTTTTCACGCCACCTAATTATCAAATTTTTCGCCAGGCCTGAGGTGCGTGCAAATTTCGGTGAGTTTTCGGGCATTTTTAGGGGGTCGAATTAGCGATCAAAGGCGGGCGGGGTATAATAATAATAAAACGATATAATAGCGAAAACAATAGGTTCCTCTGTCCCATTCTGGGACATCGGAACCTAATAATGAAATAAAATAAGAATACAATAATAATAAGATAATAGTGCAGTAGTGCATTGATGACTGTACTGACTGGGATGTTTTCAGGTCTGCGAACAGTTCTCTGGATGAGTTTACAGACGCTGTGACGTCCTACATCAGCTTCTGTGAGGACAGCTGCATTCCATCAAAGACCAGGGTGAGTTATAACAATGACAAACCCTGGTTCACAGCTAAGCTCAGAGGGCTGAGGGCAGACAAAGAGGTCGCTTTCAGGAGTGGAGACAGAGCCAGGTACAGAGAGTCGAAGTACACGTTTGAAAAGGAGGTGAGAAGAGCCAAACGTTTGTACTCAGAGAAGTTACAACATCAGTTCTCTGCAAATGACTCGGCTTCTGTCTGGAGAGGGCTCAGGGAAATTACAAACTACAAGCCCAGAGCCCCTGCTGCTGCTAATGACCTCTGCCTGGCCAACAGTCTGAATAGCTTCTATTGTAGATTTGACAGACAATGGGACAGACCTGACTCCAACCCCCCTCACACCTCTGACCAGCCTCACTCCAACACCTTCACCCCCCACATCAAAGCTACAGTTTCACCCCAGCTGCCTACAGAGGCTCTCTCCCCTATCTTCCCCCCCTCCTCCCCCCCTCCTACAGAGACACCTTTCTCCATCAAAGAGAGAGATGTGAATAGACTTTTCAGGAGACAAAACCCCCGTAAGGCTTGTGGACCGGACTCTGTCTCTCCCTCTACCTTAAAGCACTGTGCTGATCAGCTGTCTCCAGTGTTCACAGACATTTTTAACACCTCACTGGAGACATGCACCGTACCAGCCTGTTTTAAGGCCTCCACCATCGTTCCTGTCCCTAAAAAGCTGAGGATCACAGGACTTAATGACTACAGACCCATCGCTCTGACATCTGTGGTCATGAAGTCCTTTGAACGCCTCATGCTCTCCCACATCAAGGACATCACCGACCCCCACCTGGACCCCCTGCAGTTTGCCTATAGATCCAACAGGTCCGTAGACGATGCTGTAAACCTGGCTCTCCACTTCATCCTCCAGCACCTGGACTCCCCAGGCTCCTACGCCAGGATCCTGTTTGTGGACTTCAGCTCTGCTTTTAATACAATAATCCCAGCTCTCCTTCAGGACAAGCTTTCCCAGCTGAACGTGCCAGACTCCACCTGCAGGTGGATCACAGACTTCCTGTCTGACAGGAAGCAGCACGTGAAGCTGGGAAAAACCATCTCTGCTCCCCGGTCCATCAGCACTGGATCTCCTCAGGGCTGTGTTCTTTCTCCTCTGCTCTTCTCCCTGTACACCAACAGCTGCACCTCCTCTCACCAGTCGGTCAAACTCCTGAAGTTTGCAGACGACACGACCATCATCGGTCTCATCGCTGATGGAGACGAGTCTGACTACAGGTGGGAGACAGACCGGCTGGTGTCCTGGTGCAGCCAGAACAACCTGGAGCTCAATGCTTTAAAGACAGTGGAGATGATAGCAGACTTCAGGAAGAACCCAGCCCCCCTCACCCCCCTCACCCTGGGAGACTCTACAGTGAGCTCTGTAGAGTACTTCTGCTTCCTGGGGACCATCATCACTCAGGACCTCAAGTGGGAGCTGAACATCAGCTCCCTTATCAAAAAAGCTCAGCAGAGGATGTACTTTCTGCGGCAGCTGAAGAAGTTCAGTCTGCCAACAAAGATGATGGTGAACTTCTACAGCTCCATCATCCAGTCCATCCTCTGCTCCTCCATCACCATCTGGTACGCTGCAGCTATGGCCAAGGACAAGGCCAGACTGCAGCGTATCATCCACTCTGCAGAGAAGGTCATCGGCTGCAATCTGCCCTCCCTCCAGGACCTGTACGCCTCCAGGATTTTGAGGCGTGCAGGAAAGATTGTGGCCGACCCCTCCCACCCCGGTCATAAACTGTTTCAATCTCTCCCTTCTGGTAGGAGGTTTCGGTCCATCAGGACCAGAACCTCCAGACACAAAAACAGCTTCTTTCCCTCTGCCACCATCCACATGAACACACCCCAAGTCACCCACTGTCTTTGGTGTGTGTGTGTGTGTGTGTGTGTGTGTGTGTGTGTGTGTGTGTGTGTGTCTCAACACAAGTCCGTACGTTCAACTGAGAAAAAAAAAAAAAAACCAAAGTGCATGGAGAACACAGCAGACGACCCTCGTCCAAAATGAAAGCATTAAAGCCAAACAACCAAAGGGAGAAATCTGATTCAAAAAAAAAAAAAATTTAAAAAAATTAAAAATTGAAACAAAAGGTAAAAC
Source organism: Gouania willdenowi (assembly GCF_900634775.1). Taxonomy (NCBI): domain Eukaryota; kingdom Metazoa; phylum Chordata; class Actinopteri; order Blenniiformes; family Gobiesocidae; genus Gouania; species Gouania willdenowi. The sequence goes on from NC_041060.1 coordinate 32,689,195, forward strand.
TCACCGAAAGCTTGCCGGTTTCATGATCCGAGTTCACATCATACCGAGAATGTATATGCGCATTGCATATACTATTTGTTTATTGGATTTTTCATCATATTTAGGTACTAATTTTCTATAAATAGTACTAACTTATCCAATAATATCTCACTGATATCTTCATCAGTCTGTTTGATCCCCATTATTAGTGTTTTACTCCCTGTAGTCTTCGCTACAGTTTATTGGATTAGGTTAGGTTTGGGGTTTTAATCCATTTTGGTCTCAGTGCAGAGGTGAACTCGGTATACGGCACCGGGGTGTTTCGGAAACTTTGGTTGCCTGTCTATTCTATGGTCAGGACCTCACAGGCTGTCCGTGGAGGTGCCTGAACAAAATCAAAGTAAATAATGACCAGCCGTCCTAGATGCCTGAACAAAAATAACCGGAGCCCGAAGAAAAATATAGGGAACTTATAGTATTAAAAAGCAAAGAACTTCAACCATTTGAGCCTTTCTCATTACAGTCTTTACAATACTCGACTGGTTATCTGTCTATCAACACAGAGTGAATATATATATATATATATATATATATATATATATATATATATATATATATATATATATATTTAAAGGCAGCTTTACCTTCGTAGTCCGAATTGGTGTTTGAGGATCAGCCGATGGTTCGTGATCCAGTCTCTGTCGAGAGGCAGACCACCGCGGGGCAGACTCGGAGTCCCATACCATTAAAAGCTGGCTTTGGGGTTTTAAGCGCGTCCGCTCTCCGGTACCGGTCCGCGGTCGAGGCCCCTCAGAGCAGAAGATGGATCCTGTTCGTGACGCCAATTGTTACGGTGAAATTTACGGTTACCTCGTCTTTGACTTGAAAACACACTCTGTGGTGATAAATGATGAAGACCAGACAGGAGAGATGATGAAGTAATAAAAAATGATTTAATCTAAACTAAATAAAAAAGTACAAAGCGGGATAGACAAAGCAGTGGTCTCCTCTGGCCAAAGGAGAGATGCGAAGAAGCAGGAGAAGAAGAAGAAGAACCCAAAAGTTCCTTTCACACACATTTATACCCCACTGTCCCACCCTCCCCCTTCCACCGACAACAAAGAAGAGACCAGGGGGGGAAGGTCAGTCTGCCGGAGGGGACACCTTCGATGTCGGGGGGTGAAAGTTAGGTGTGTGTGTGTGTGTGTGTGTGTGTGTGTGTGTGTGTGTGTGTGTGTGTGTGTGTGTGTGTGTGTGTGTGTGTGTGTGTGTGTGTGTGTGTGTGTGTGTGTGTGTGTGTGTGTGTGTGTGTGTGTGTGTGTGTGACAGAGGCAACAACTACACCGTCTAAGCTGGCTTCTCAGGTGCGGTGCACAAAGAAGCGTTCCTTTGCCTTGTGGGATCACAGGAGCTGATTTTCTTTTTCATAAGACACGCTCTGTTGGAAAAAATGCTCTAGAACATGAGCCTAGATCAAGCCCTGAGGACCCCGCCGACGTGGAATTTTTGTTTTTCCTTTGCTTTGTTTATAAGCTACACCCATGGAAGGCTTATAGCAAGGTGGAGGGTGGACAACCTCACACCTGGCAAGATGATACAGTCACAAACCCTTCTGCTGTGATTGAGGAAAACAATCAAGTTTCTTCACTCATGATGCCGCCAGTGTTGTGCTAGTTACTGAAAAAAAGTAACTCGTTACCGTTACTAGTTACTTCATCCACAAAGTAACTCAGTTACTATTTTGATTACTTACACCAAAAAGTAATGCGTTACTGTAAAAAGTAACTTTTGAGTTACTTAGAATTAAAGAATGTATTATTTATTTTGGGTCATTTGTGTCCATACAGCTTCATATTAGTGCTGTAATAATGTAAAAATCCACTGTTGATCAACTGCTATAAAACAGCCATAAATGATGTGCATATAAAGCACATAACAGCTGCTCAAAAATTAAAACAGTAATTTTTCAGCCTTAGCACATGTAAAGTAAGTTGTGCATATTCCAGATGCACATTCTGCTGTTGAAAATGCTTATGAAAATAAATGTGGAAAAACTAATTCACAGCATTTTTCTCAGCTACACAATGCTAAACATATCAGTCTAACGAGCTAACAGCAGCTGTGACTCAGCAGTAGCGAAAGGCTGCATATTTACAACAACATACTGTGCAATAGTTTTGCTGACCTGTCCCTGTATCACAGTCACAGTCCGTTAAAATCCAGCCGCAGCGTTAGCTTAGCTTCACTGATGCATCTTTTGGAGACAAAAATAAGATGCGTATTTCCACTCTTATAAGCACGTACCGCTCCCGCATTGTCTCGCCATGATTGGCGCACGTGATGTAAACAGAAACACGCTGACAATGCTTCTTCTTCTACTGTTAATTATGTAGCACCACTGTATACAGGAAGTACACGGCAGCTAGCAAAGTAACGGACAAACGCACCATATTGTAACGCTAACGGCGTTATTTCTTTAGACAAATATTCCGTTACAGTACTAGTTACTGTCAACAGTGACATTGGGGCCGCGTTACGGCCCCAACACTGGATGCCGCCAATCAAGTGTGGTGGTTCTAACCATGGTTCCACTATTTTTCTGGCTATTGGTGACCCCAGTTACCAACAGGGCTACTGAACTCAGTAAAGTGTGATTATCCAATGTATGACAATAACAATGCTAATGGTTAACCCTGACAGACAGCAAAGTTGGATCCAAGGTTATTCTACTGGAATATGATAATTTTGTTTCTTGATTTGGTCGTTGATGGTGACCAAAAGTGGGGAATGTTATGGTAATTATTATATTCATCATCATATCATGAAATGTGCATTTTCTACTCCGGGTCAAGAAAATTCAGTTTTTGATACGTTGATAGGCTTCAGCACAAAAGGAAAAATTATGATTTCTTTAGTGACACATAATGTTACATAATCTGTAAAGCAGGCGTCTCTGAGGGAGGTCCAATCCTCAGGTCCAACCTCCACATCCCAGAGTTTGAGGGAGGATCAGGATTGATATATGGGTTGTACATCAGACAGCCTGAGTTAGAACGCTGCAGAGCGCAGCAGCATCTTCTCCTCACTATGAGCACACCTGATGAAGCTGAGCTCTGCTATCCACACCTGGGAAACTTCTCTTGCAGGAGGATCATGCGCTCTCACTCAGTGTCTGTGCTCATTCACATCATCCTGTCCTCCATCTCTGTGCTCACTTTAACCCTGAACCTGCTGGTCATCATCACCATCTCACACTTCAAGTATTGACATGTTCTGTTGTTTTTGTTACAATGTTACATTGCTGTAAATGTCTGTTTGACTGCTGCTGTTTTCTACTTTGATAAAAAATTGTTGTATCATGTAATAATCAGTATGTTGCTCTTTAACTCCTCCAGGAAGCTGCACACTCCAACCAACTTCCTCCTCCTCTCTCTCGCTGTGTCAGATTTCTCTGTGGGTTTCCTTTGGATTTTTCAGATCCTGCTCTTAGACGGCTGCTGGGTTCTAAGTGCAGGCTGGTGTGTATTTAATGCTGTTGTAATTGGTATTGTCAGCTCTGCTTCAATAGCAACTGTTGTGCTGATATCAGTTGATCGTTATGTGGCTGTTTGTGATCCGATGCACTATTCTACTAAAGTTACTCCAAACAGAACAAAAACAGGTATTGTCCTATATTGGCTCGGTTTTGGGATCTATTACATTGTAATGCTCAAAGATAATATAGAACATCCAGGTAGGTTTAATTCTTGTGCTGGAGATTGTGCAGTTTATTTTCCACCTATTGGTGGAATTGTGAATCTTTTATTGGATTTCATCTTTCCAGTCACTATCATAGTGGTCCTGTATGTGAGAGTGTTTGTGGTGTCTGTGTCTCAGGCTCAGGCCATGCGCTCTCATGTTAGAGTGGTGACGTTTCAGGTTTCACAGAAGGTTAACAGGTCAGAGCTGAAAGCAGCCAGAGTTCTGGGTGTAGTGGTTGTTGTGTTTCTAATGTGCTCAACTCCATTTTTCATTGTTGCACTTTCAACAGGATTTTCTGATATGAGTGTAGCATATTTTGCTTTTGTTTTATGTTTGATACTCTTCAACTCCCTGCTTAACCCTGTGATCTATGTGTTTTTGTATCCCTGGTTCAGAAAAAGTGTGAAATGTATTCTTTCTCTTCAGATCCTGAAGTCTGGCTCCAGTGAGGCCAACATACTGTAAAGAGAGAGACTGCTGATGTGTAATCTTATCACACTGTGCTATTGATGTTGTGAAAATCTCATTATTAAACTGTGATGATTGAAGTGAGCAGCTGCTCACATACAATGTGTTGATGATGTTTGAAATTATCATTGAAATAAAATGTGGATGATTTGTAGATTGATAATGATTTAATGTCTTGATCTGAACAAGAGGAAATAATTACTTTGTTTAAGAAAACAAATGAATCTTATTATTAATGATGAAACTAATTTGTAGATGTTTCAGAGTCTTGACTTTAACTCAGACATTTGATGATCAAACAGGTGTGTGAATGATAAACCATCAGGGCCTGTTACATGGACAAATGTGCACAAACACTTGATGGCCTGAACCTGATGCTCTATTCATTTCATTATCATTATTTTATTAAACTCTTTACCAAAAACAAACACATTTCAGTGCAGAATAAAACAATATTATACTGTGTGTAAAACAATGTGTGACGTCTGCTCACACACTGCTCATCTAATTTAAAGTAAAGCTGGGATTATCAGAGATGATCATACTGTCTCTGATGTTTGCACTGTTTTTTTAAAAGGTTCTAAAATGTAAAGTAAAAAGATAAATAATAGAAAAGTTACATGCGCCCTAAGAATTTTCAGAATATAATTACATACATCCTGGTCCCATTGTTCTGTGTTCAGCCTCACTGTCTCTAATCAAATCTACAGATGTATCATATGTTATAAAACAGGATGATTCAATAATTTTCCCATTATATCTTTCCCTCAAGTTCAATGAGCAGCGTTTAGTGGCAGTGTGAACAACAAAAAGATTCATTTAAAGAATTCTATTAGTATTCTAAATATATTTGTAATATTAAAGTGAACAATCCAGGCTGGTAATATATTAGTGTCTACAGTCTCCCTGCTCAAACACTCCTGAATCTGATGAAGTGTCACTAAACAGATGTGTGTGTTAAAGAACACAGAGAGCTGAAGTCATGGATTAAAAACCAAGTTACACTCCTGTACCTACCATCTGTAGTAAAAGAGGAGACAAAGAGAGCAGTGGTGCTGGTCAGGATGGATGAACCAGAAGGAGCACTATGATCTCTTTTCATTATTGGGGGCAGGGCTGGACTGAGACCAAAAAATGGCCCTGGCAATTTTGGCTTTAGTGGCCCACCTCCACACAACATATGAAAAGATAAATCTGCACATTGCATTGTTTCAAAAATTAAAACAAGATGTAACAGCCTATATGGAAGAGAGGAACCAATTAAAAGCTGTTTCAATCTTATACAGATGCTTATTATAGGAGAGCTGACCACAGTGTCACAATTATGTTGAAGGGAAAGTGGATGTCAAAGGAAAACTGCTAGAGACGTCTTTTTAGTGTTTAATGAAATATATTGTTTATTCAAATACACAATTGTGCCCACGGTAAGACCATTTATCCATGTAAAATGATAATATAATATATAGATATATTCAATTCTATTTCTCTCACACACACACCATGGTGACCACCTCCAAACCAGCAAAGACAAGGTTGTAAACTAAATTCTACAGACTCATATTATTATGCATGTACTGACTTTGACTGAATACAATGTGTCTTGTTATAATTTACTAAATTGAACATAGTACAATTTCCCCAAATATTTTCAAGGGAAGTTGTGTCTGATAATCTTTAATAATAATGCAATTGTTTTAATTCAAACTGTTTTTCTAACTTTCCATTCTTTTCTGTTTTAATGTGTTATTAATAATATTATTGCAAATATCCCAATTTTTTTTTTTTTTGATCATTCCAAGAGCTATCATCATCCAGACAGTTTTTACACTTTCATCCAATTTTTGTCCTTTCTGCAACCATTTTTTTGCCATTTCCTTCAAATAACCTACCTTTTGCCTCGGGATGCACCGAAATGAAAATTCGAGTCCCGAATACCAAATATTGAATGCGGTTGTTAAGTTATTCACTATTTTTTCAAATAGTTCATACTGTAAATAGTCTAGAATACATTTTTAGATATGTTTTTTTTTTTTTTTGTAAAGAAAGTCAATGTTTATTGAATATTATGACATTTTTTAATATTCCAGTAGCCTTTGCTTTTCATAAAAACACAACAAAGTTTTTCATTTATATTAGGCCTTCAAATAAAACAAAACATGCATTCCATAAAAAAAGCTAAAGTTCATTAAAGGTGAGATACACAGCAAATCCAGCATGCCCAAACTAACACTGTCAGATTTGATTTCAACACTTTTAAAATGTCTATATGGGTCCACACCAGAGAGTGTTAATTTAACTCTTTTTGGAGAGTTGGTACCTTCACTCTAATTAAGTGTCAAATACTAAATCTGTCTGGAGTTAATAATTTAACACTCAGTAACACTAATTCAGTGTTAGAGTCTAAATATTAACTCTCCAAGAGTTTTTTCTTTTAACTACATAAGAGTTATTTGTAAATAACACTAAAAAAGGTATACATTTAGTTTTTAACTTTTAGAAAGTCCTTGGGAAATAAACATTTAAGAGGCAATGATTTTCTGAAATACATTTATTTCAAAACATTTAGAAAACACTTTCTAAAACATGTAACAATGTGGAACAATGTACATGCTCTCACTTTCATTAGAATATTGCTTATCTGTCATATGTGAGCTGGTCAATGCAAATAACAGCATTTTCATTATTTTTTTTATTTCAATACATAATGCATGGAAGTGTTCATCGGAATAAGTCCAGCCTCTGTGAAGAGTTGAGACTGAAAGCTGAATTTCTCCATAACTGAAAGAAATTAAGATAATAAAATGTCATTAACTATTAAAACCACCAATTCAAGTTGTTAGGTAATTAATTAGGTAATTAGTCTATACCAATTTAAATTGCACATAAATACAAACCCTCTTGAAGAAACTGGAGGAAATGGAAACATTCATCACTTTGTGGAACTTTAATGTACTTCTGCACTCCCCCATATTCCACCTTTACAAGCATCTCCTGCCTGGAGATTAAACCAGAAGTAGTGTAAGCCCAATCATTTTACAAGAAGACAATTGTAGATACTATTGTCCATCTTTAAAGGCAATTTTATACTCAAAAGTAAGTAAGTAAATAACATTTATTTATATAGCGCAGATAAAAATCACAAAGTGCTTTACAATAACAGAGAACAGAAGTTGTTTGTTAAAATTGTGTTCTCTTAATCAACGCACACAGACAATACTTAGTGCAGAAATAAATACAAAACCTCAACCTTTTTTATTTTTACCTAAACCGTGTGCACAAAGCTCTGAAGAGATCTCAATATTAACGTAGAACCCAATCAGAACATCTGTCTTCAAGTCGTGGCATAACTGTATGTCAACCTTTCACGATCTGAAAATTGCTTTAGGTGTACAGTAGTCCCTTGCTGTTTCGCTGATTTTTTTTTTACAGTGCAATTTGGGATGCTTTTTTTTTACAGTGTATGAACGCGCATTGTGTTCTGCATCCTGATTGGCTAATTCTGCATTCACCCACCAGCGACACATCCATCTCGCTTCACTGTCTGCTGTAGTGAGGAGCTACTCTCCTTTTTCTCCTCTCATAAACATAAACCACCAGTGAAAAAAGCCGGTGTGATTAGCGGCTAATGCTATGCTAGCTCAGTGCTACAGAGTGAACTTTTACCTGCTACTACCACCTCCTCACTGATTCTCCTCCACACCTAATCCTAGTCCGGTTATAAAGACCATGTCATACAGCTCCAGTTGGTCACACAGCTTCTACTCCATGGTTGAATGGGTGAACAGACCAGTGTCCGTGTTAACGTGACGTCATTGTCAACAAAGACTCTGAATTCTGCATCAATGTCTGATCACTAGCAGTGTTACTCTGAAGTGCTGTATGTTTGAAAACAGGTTTATGTTTTAAAATCTACGAAGGTTTGAACTGTGAGAGTGTTTAAACAAGAGAGAAATATGGTTTTACAGCCTTAAAACATGTATAAAAATTGTAAAAAAAAAAAAAGCTGACTACTTCGCGGATTTCGCCTATTGTGGGTTATTTTTAGAACGTAACCCCTGCGATAAACAAGGAAATACTGTATTTAAGTTAGCCAAAAATGTGAATGTTCACCTGCACGGTTTTATAAAACTATAGTTTTGCCCGCAAACAATGAACTTCGGTGTGCTAAACCAGATTTTTATGCCATGTCACGAAGCAATGTGGCTAATGCCTATCACACAGGTTGGTCTCAGCCCAAAATAATAATAATTTAGACAAATAAAAACATCTCAAATTAAAATGACTTACCAAGCGTGGCAAACACCTCAGTCATGTGGAAAGCAAATTGTTCTGAATGTTCGCTTCGGTCGCTTTGGTGAGAACCTGTGATGCTGGGGGCGGAGTCAGTGAATTTACTCTTTTAGTGTTATAGCCACTGTGGGAGTTTAGAGTTAAAAAAATCAAGAGATATTGTTTCCATTGTAACACCTCCAGATTGGATATAGAAACACTCTGTTTTAACAGTCGATTTTAACTACTAATATTATACGCCCCAGAGTTACATAAAAATAATGTGACTCTATTAGAGTAAAATTAACTCTGCTTTTGTACAAAGTCTACCAACACCAAAAATGTAACACTTTTGAATTTGCTGTGTATGATGAAAAAAATCAATTCATAATAGTTTTGCTACAGTGATATACATCCTTTAGCCTCATTCAGAGGGCCAAAGTTGAAAATGTAGTGTTTTCTCCCTTCCTTGTTTTTCCACATTTTGTAAAAAGTCAGCTTTAAACGGGACAGTTGGATTTTGCCCACGTTGGCAGGTGACGTCACCTAACACGCCTCCAAGAATGTGAGCTCCTCCCTCTCCAACTACATAACAGCTACAACAACACTGCTCTTTAATATAGAATATATATATATTATACTTTATTGCCATATATCTAAACGTAAACTGCACTACTGGACCCCCAAACTGCACTACTTTTTCTGCTGCCAATCATGTTGGGAGTCACCGCTTGGAGCCATGGACCCATTGTTCACCCACATCAGCTGTTAGCACTCTGTGCTAATGCTACACCAGTCTATGCAGCGAGACCCGGTGTAGTGTAAGAAGGAAACAATGGAGATGTTTACGAATTTGTGGCTCACAGCGCTAACAACCAACTTGGTTGTGGAATTGGAGGGATTATGCGGTGACGGACAACGGAGAGAGGTAAGGAGAGAGTCTGGCTGTGTTTTTGTGTAAAAGGAGGAGCTGTTTCTCCTGCAGCTCTGCTCCTGCAGCAACACGCACACTCTTTTCCGACTCAGAATCATTGCACGTTGTTTGATTGAATCATTGCTTCACACGCTATTATACGGCCTTGCTTTTAACTCACAAAACCGAAGGCCAACATACTGTAAAGAGTATGAGGCCAACATACTGTAAAGAGAGAGACTGCTGATGTGTACTCTTATCACACTGTGCTGTTGATGTTGTGAAAATCTCATTCTTATTCTATGATGATTGCAGTGATTAGCTGCTCACATACAATGTGTTGATGATGTTTGAAATTCTCCTTGAAATAAAATGTGGACGATTTGCAAATTGATGATCATTTAATGACTTGATCTGAACAAGAGGAAATAATTACTTTGTGTAAGAAAACAAGTGAATATTACTAATAATGGCGAAACTATTTTGTAGATGTTTCAGAGTCTTGACTTTAACTCAGACATTTGATGATCAAACAGGTGTGTGAATGATAAATCTTGTTACATGGACAAATGTGCACAAACACTTGATGGGGTATTTTGTACCCCCCCCGCTCTCCTCTCGACACGCAGCGATGACCCATTTAGCCCGGTTAGTTGATGGTTTTATCTCACCATCGCAACATTATCAATAATCTACTCATGTCCACACATGTTCTGTGTCAGTATGTGGAGATGTGAGCTGCTGGATTCGTCACAATATCACTTCATAGCGCCTGCTTCTTCCTCCTTTGCTGGGTAGCATCAGTGGCTAATCTAAAGGTGTACTGCTGCCATCTTCAGGGCACAGTTGATGACTACAACACCCCACAGCTTAGATATTGAGGGACCTCCGCCAGGGTGTATTCTAGTAATCCCCGTGAAAAAACGCAAATGACGAGTTATCTCATCAATGGCACAGAGCGTATGGATTTGAAATGACGAGTTCTCTCGTCAATGACACTGAGTGAGTTAACATGGAAGGAGAGACTTGCTGTCAGTTGTAAATCACTTCATCATAGAATTAAAGGCTCCATATGGATTAAAAGTATTTAAAAGTCCAACAACATAGATTATGGCATTTAAATTCTCTAACAACGCTGTTCCAGCCACTTGTTTTCTTGGTGTATCACTACAAACAAAAGACATATGGGTCTACAGATCACCTGCGGTGTCCGCCATGTTGTAAACAAACAAGAAAGTGTCTATTTGTACGGACAACCCCCGGTGCTATTGGTACGTTTACCAAAGTACATGTGCGTAGCATTTTAGAGTTAGGGTTAGGATTAGGGTGTGTGTTAGGGTTAGGTTTAGGGTTGGGTTTAGTCTTAGTCACATGACCTAAACTGGCCAATGAGGGGTGCTGCGTACGGATAGAATGTTGGTATATTGATACAGCAATATCTAATATGGGATGATGGTGAGAAAGAGGGATCAAATACGTGAGTTCTCCGGCCAAAACGGGATAATTGACAGGTGTGGGTCATGTCAAAATAATCATTAAAAAACACTGGAATGGCCCACTTTGGGTCGACGGCCCACCGGGCAAAGGCCAATCCATGCATGATTGAGTGGACATTAAACAGTTAAAATTTAGAGAGCATCATGGGGGATAGACATAAATAAATGTTTTATTTCTTGTAATCTGAATACATGTTAATCTAAAGCTAAACAACACTGGAGAAAGGAAAACATTGGTTGAACTTAAAAAATGAGGTAATCATTCATATCTAATGTTTTTAAATTGACTAAATATACAATAACATTTTTCAAATGACTTAAATTACATATCTTCACTGGCTCAATGTTATTTTTCATTTCAATTTAAGCTAAAGTGATTGTCTGAATTTAATGCAAAGTAAGGCAAAGGAAACTAATAAATTAAGAAATGTCTTAAATTTGTAATACAAGGGGGGCGCTAGCGAGCAGGCAATGGAGTAGGACGTGTGTTCAGAGAGCTCCGCACAAAATTGCATTTAAGTTTTTTCATTGGCATTTTGATTAAGATTGAGAAGCTACAGGATCATCTAAGATATTACCACATCATATGAGATGACTATCTCTTCGGAAAATGGCAAACAACCTGCTCTCTCAAACGATGTCAAAAAGGCTCCTCTATCCCACCCTGCTGCGGATCACTTGTGATAACGGCACTGAGGGGATCTTTGATTATCCAGCAGTGGCTACGTCTTACGTACAGGAAAACATAGTGTAAAGAGAGACAATAGTTGCCGGAAAAACTGCGTCGTTTTAATTTTGATCTTTTTTTAAATTTTGTACCATGTGCCACTTTGAACTGGTTAGTATTTGAAGTCAATAATGTTTCGAATCTGTACTTCAATCTAATAATTTACTGAATCGATGCCACTTCTATTCATGGTGTCACAACCATTGTTGGGCGGTAACGCGTTACTTGTAACGCATTACCGCCCCAACGTCACTTTTGACAGTAACTAGTACTCTAACGCAATATTTTTCTAAAGAAATAACGCCGTTACCGTTACAATATGGTGGTGTTTGTCTATTACTTTGCTTGCTGCAGTGTACTTCCTGTTTACAGTGGCGCTACATGTTTTTGCAAGACGCCGTGCCAAACACGGTAAAACAGTAGAAGAAGAAGCATTGTCAGCGTGTTTCTGTTTACATCACGTGCGCCAATCATGGCGAGTCAATGCGAGAGAAGGACAAGCTTCTCAGAGTGGAAATACGCATATTATTTTTGTCTCCAAAAGATGCATCAGTGAAGCTAAGCTAACGCTGCGGCTGGATTTTAACAGATTGCGACTGTTATCCAGGGAAAGGTCAGCCAAACTATTGCACAGTATGTTGTTGTAAATATGCAGCCTGTCGCTGCTGCTGAGTCACTACTAACAGCAGCTCATTAACCTGATATGTTTAGCATTGTGTAGCTGAGAAAAATGCTGTGAATTAGTTTTTCCACATTTAGCATTTTCAGCAGCAGAATGTGCACCTGGAATACACACAGCTTTCTTTACATTACTGTGCTAAGGGTGAAAAATTACTGTTTTAATTTTGGAGCAGCTGTTTTGTGCTTTATATGCACATCATTTATGGTTGTTTTATAGCAGTTGATCAACAGTGGATTATTATATTATTACAGCACTGATATGAAGCTTTATGGACACAAATGACCCAAAATAAATAATACATTCTTTAATTCTAAGTAACTCAAAAGTTACTTATTCCAGTAACACATTAATTTTTGGTGTAAGTAAAGTGAGTTACTTTGTGAATGAAGTAACTAGTAACGGTAACTAGTTACTTTTTTTCAGTGACTAGCACAACAATGATCACAACACATATTCTTGTTTAATTAGCTCACAATTTTAGAAGTTTATATAGTCATATTTATTAATTACAAAATGCCTTTTTTTTACTTTTTTGATATTTGGAGAAAAAAAGTCTTAATTTTTCTTTTTTTTTCTCTGATGAGCTACCTATATAGCTAGAGTTTAGTTAAGAACCTTTAGTGATTAATAAACGTTTCGGTGAATATCACACGCAACTTTATACTTCTGTGTCCAGTGGGAACGAATTGCAATTTTACTCCTTTTTCACAAATTTGGTCTCTCCACGATTGCTGATAAGTCTGCACATAAATTAGAGAGGCCCTTCTCTAAAAATGAATCTATGAATGCTGCTGCCTCTATGCAATGCGGGAAGGCTCCTGGGCCAGATGATACACCAGAAGTGGTTCTCTCACTGGATGCCGAAAAAGCATTCGATCGGATGGAGTGGGTTTACCTTTTCTATACTCTGAAGAGATTTGGCTTTGGTGTGAAGTTTCTATCTTGGATTCATACTTTTTACTATTCACCTGTTGCTGCAGTTTGTAAAACAAATTATCTGTCACATTTAGTTGAATTAGAGCGCAGAACCACCAATGCAATGGTTCCAAAGATTAGATTCTGCAATTAAAAAATGTATCCGAGGAATAGAAAACCTAAAATAAGTCTTTCAACCTTCCAAAAAATAAAAATGAGCGTGGTTTAGAAGCTGAGAGGTCCTCCCCTCCTCCCCTTCCTTTGCTCTTGCGCCTGCTCTCCTGTTGGGTTGGGTGCTGGGGGCTCCTGTCGGCCCGGGGTGCTGGTGGGGGGGCTGTGGTTTTCGCCTGGGGGGCGGGCGAGGCTGCGCCGGGTGGGTTAGCTTGGGGGTGGCTACTACTCGGGGGGCGGCGCTTACATGCTGGGTTGCTGGGTGGCGGGGTGTTGCTGTGGGTCGCTCATCTGGGCGCTTCGGCTTTGTTCCCTGGAGCGCATCGTCGCCGGAGATATCTCTAGCGCGGTGGGCCGGGGGCCCCCCTCATCCTCCACCCCTCCTTGGCTCACTTGGGGGGCTGCGTGGGCTGGTGTGTGGCGTGTGCCGGAGGTGGGATGGGGGAGCGCGATGGGGCCCTGCCCATGCGGGGTCATACCCTGAAGTTGTGCTGGGTGGGTGTGTGGGGGCGCGGCCTGTGGTTCTTGCCCTGGCGGATCCGGATCGGGGGTGGTTGGGCTGCTGGCTGCGGTTTGGTGTGGCGTTGCGTTGCCTTTGGTGGGGTGAGCTTCTCTCCTGCCCGGCCACTGCCTGTTGCGGTGGGGGAGGCGCTTCGAGCTGGCGTGCGGCGGGGTTTGCCCCCTGGACTGCTAAGGAGTGTGGCTGGTGCCTGGCCGCGCCTGGGGGGTGGGGGTGCCACTGTTCTCCATGGGGCCGACGTGGTTTGGAGGTGCCGCGGGATGGGTCTCCGGCCATGCTGCTCGGCGCGTCCCTGGGTTCCGCTGTGCCGCGTGTCCGTCTGTGCCATCTACCCTCTCCGGTGGCCCGCCGTGTGGCCGGGCCGGGCTCGCACCAGACAGGCCTCCTAAATGAACACCTCACTTCACTCCCAGCTGGTCTGGCTCACTTACTCGGTGCACCACACACCCATAACCAACCCTTGGGGTGCTGGATGGTGGGGCTGGGGGTGGAGGGTGCCGCCGCCTGTGCTACTGATTAGTGACACGAGGGCGGCATTCCGACCTCAAGTTGCCCTACCAATCCTTCCAATTTTAATCGCACCTCAACACACCACCCCCCAGAGGGTGCGACCACCACTTCCACCCTCCGGAGCTATTGCACCACGTACACATATATACACAAAGGTTGGACGGGCAGCACCGCTCCCCTCCATCCCCTTTCTTTTAATTGCACCTCATACATTCACTAAACACACACATTCACACAGGGGATAGGGAAGTGCCCTCCATTGGGGAATGTTTATTTCAATTTGTACCATTATTTTTTAACAAAATCGTTTTTCTTACATGTAAAAAAGTTAGTTTCATCATTTATATGGAATTTATATGGAATGAGAAAAGCATCTCAAAAAATATTTTGCAACGACACCGGGAACATGGAGGATTCTCACATTCCAATTTCCAATATTACTATTGGGCATCCAATATCTGTGTAATGATATATTGGCCTCATACTTCACACAACAGTGATTTGAAATGGTTGATACTTGAGAACATGTTGATGAACATGCAGATCTACCTTTTTGCATTTTTTGCTATGTACAAAGTTACCTCTCCCTCAACCATTATGCATATTTTCCACAAAACCAGTTGTGAAACATTCTTTCAAGATCTGGACTCATTTCAGAAGAAGTTTTGGTCTAAATAATCTGTCAATTTATGCTCCTGTAATGCAAAACCATGTGTTTGTCCATTCCATTATGGACGACTCTTTTGCAGTGTGGGCCGCACATGGCCTGAGAACACTGAAGGACATGTTTGTTGAAGGACTCTCATTTCAACAAGTAAAAGTGATTTTTCATTTTCATGATTCTCATTTCTTCAGATATCTTGAGCTTCGCAGTTTTATGTCTGCTTCACTTAATCACTTCTCATCACGACCACCTGACACAATCCTTGAAAACATCTTGAACTTGAACGCAAATTTCAAATGACTTATTGGTAAAATTTATGCTGTTGCTTTGATTTGGAACCATTGGTTTGTGTCAAAGGAAAGTGGGAGGAGGAACTGGCAACTGTAAATTCTGAAAACTAACCTGTCTCACAACCGTCTAAACCCAGCTCACGTTCCCTATTAGTAGATATCTTTGATATCTTGACCATTTGCAGCTGCAGTCTATCTGAATGTCATCGTTGAAGAAGACAATGTGGAACCACTTCCTACAAACCATTAAGCTGTGGAGTTTGAGGGCTACAGCAGTTTGTTTGCAGATTTAAACAAAGTGCGATAGTCTTCCTTTGCCTGCTTCTCCTGGGATCAGTGTATGTTTTGGTCATTGAATTTTCCGTTCAGAAAACAAAATCAAAAAACAACTGGTTATTTGACTTTTGTTTTCAAATTGAAAAACTAAAATTGAAATTCAAGGCATTTTTCTTTAAACGGTATCAAGAAGGGATAAACAAACAACACAAAGCAGAGGAGAAAAACAAAAAACGCTCGTTTTTCATTATGGTGAGACCGGAAGTTGTTCTTTTCAAAATAAAAGCACATATACAGTATGTCATAGGTGGAGTTTGAGATTCTTGCCAGTGGGGGCAGCAAAAACAATAAAAGAATATATATATATATATATATATATATATATATATATAATTATTATTATTTTTCATTTCTGTAACCTAAGTTTCTAAAGCTGCATTATGGACCTGCAGCTTGAAATGTTCAGCACCCTCTTGTAACCTAAAGAATGAGAGAGTAAAGTTGCTCAAATTAAGCAGTGTTATTATTTATTATGTTCTACATGATATATCTTACAGCACTCAATATACGTGCTTTAATATGGGAGATACAAACACTTTAACATGGAGGGGGAGACTTGCTGTCAGTTGTAAATCACCCAGTTAAACAACAGGTAGTTCAGAATAAAATGATCCATATTGATTAAAAGCATTTAAAAGTCCAACAACATAGATTATGACATTTAAAGTCTCTAACTCCACCTTTGCTGATTGTCTATGTGCTCCCGTGGCGATGGATGCCAATTTTGTTGCGGGGGAGGAGGGCAATTATCACAACAACCCCTCAATCCACCACTTTGTATCCAGAGAAGCGCGCACTGAGCGCAGAGTTTGCTCATTCTCTGTTCTAGTTGGCTTGTTTTCTTGGTGCATCACTACAAACAACAGACTTATGAGAATACGGAGTGCCCGCGGTGTCCGCCATGTTGTAAACAAACAAAGCTCTGAGCTGCTACAGGAAGCAGGAGGGTCAAATGTCAGCTGCAGCAGTCCTTTAAAACTTTTTTAGTTGGTTTTATTCTGTCAACCTTTGAAATTTATTTCACCATTTTTATAATTTCCTTGTCACTGTGTTTTTGGCACTTAAAATATTTGAATTATATTGTAGGGAACTAAACCCCCAAGTTGATCTGGACTTAGAACATTTGGCTTCACCAGTCCGTGGAGTCAGAGAGTCTGCCTCCTACTGTGAAATGCAAACGTGCCCCACGGGTGGCCTTCTCCCCTTCCTGCTGAACAAAAGGACAGGAGAATCCAAGAGCAGTTGTCCTCCTGTTATCACCTCTGCTACCTTACGATCAAAAGGGAAACAGTCAGTCAATGTTTACATGCTAAGTTTTCAAACTCTGGGCTCCAACGCCCTGCAGATGCTGCCACCTCTCGAACCCACACCAATGGTTACACAGGACGATGGAATAACCCCAGTTCTCCTGCTCAAATGAGAACAAAGGACATGTGCTTGACTGAAAAATTACAAATGAAAACATTTTTGGAATGATTTCTACAGAAATTGAAATTGCAAATATTGTCTGTTCAATCACACTCGTTTCATGTAATGCAATAACCAACAGAATGCTATTTTAAAGTGTTTATCATTTAAAAGTGCCTAAAAATACCAGAAAACATCACAAAAGTTAGTTTGAGGTATCTACTGCGACCCTATAGTTAAGAAGAGGTATAACATGATGTTTGACATTTATGTTTATGAGTAATTACAAGTAAAATTCATTAATTGGTTCCTAAAGTGATTCTAGGCTATTTTCCAGTCATGTTTGGTATCAAACTCTTTCATTATAGATGATATTTCAAGATATGATGTTGAAAAGATGTTTTGAAATATGTGGAATTAATTATTAGGCAT
Organism: Gouania willdenowi; assembly: GCF_900634775.1. Classification (NCBI taxonomy): domain Eukaryota; kingdom Metazoa; phylum Chordata; class Actinopteri; order Blenniiformes; family Gobiesocidae; genus Gouania; species Gouania willdenowi. Next base: position 32,706,715 of record NC_041060.1, read on the forward strand.
TCTTTTATGTTTAGAATCATCCCTTTGTCGTCTGTCTCTGTCTTACACACCCACACTTGAGACACACCCACAAGCTGAAAGCAGAGGCATTGACCAATCACCGATATGATCTCAGAAGGATCGACCAAGACACCTCCTCCAAAAGGCGTCTTCAAATTTCCTTTAAAAAAAAGACGCGCGACCAGAAAACGTCAGTTTTGGACGCGGGCGTTCATGCTCACACGTGTTCCTTCATGTTTCTAGTCTTTCATTCCATTTTTCTTTTATTTGTAGTTGCATCAGTTAGACTTTTTAAGAACCTTGCTCGCAGTGAAAGCCTAAGACGCAAAGGAGCGTGCCTGAAAGCCGACCTTCCAGCATCTGAATCGTGGACCAAACCGTGGTCCCTCTTAGTCTGAAACCGGCTGCGATCATCCCAGAAGGGGTGTGGATCGGCCAACAGAATCACTGCTGTTTAACGAAGCAGAACCCAACGGCGGCACGCCAGCGCAGCTATACTGCTACACAGACGTTGTTCCTGCAAACCCAGAACGTCTCCAGGTCCAACCAGACTGCATCTCAAGGTATGGACCAGTGAACAATGGACCAGCAGAACTGACTCACTTAAACTACAATACAACCTCATTCAACACATCCTCATACTTACATTTCACTCACAGTACACCACATATGTTTGTCCGTCTCCCCGTCTGTCCTCCCTCTTTGTTTTTATTTTATTCTTTGATTTTATGATCTTATTATTCGAATATGTATCCTGCATTTTTATTCAATATTTAGTAGACTAGCATCCTCCTAGAATAGTGATTTCACTTTATTACATATAATCCTCACTTTTATTAGCCTAGAAATGCATTTTATCATGATTTAATTATCCCATTTCAATTGATATTCGGACTGTGTTAATTGTTGACTTTTGAATAAAAGGTTAAACATAATCTTTGATTCCTCTGATTTATTAAAGCTGTGATTATGGTGTAGATTTGCTGGTAGAATTCACTTTTCCCTGGTTTCACATTGATGAGTTTAGTCTAAAAACTTAGACATATTTCTCCTGTTAAAAGGAGTGGCACCCCGCAAATTTGAAGTAATATTAATAATCATAATTAATATTCTTAGTTATATAACCCATTAATAATAACTCATCTCTCCCTCCTACATTATTTCTGACACCTCCAGATGGGGCCAGCTGAAGCCATGAACACAGCGTTAATGAATAATCATTGAAATCAAAGCCGGTCTAAAAAACTGAACACTCCGGTTGCCAGATTGGGTCGAAAGCTGCCGAGCCCCGACCAATGTTGTATTCTAAGCAAAGCCGCCGCGCTAATGCTTAGAAACTGAATAAATAAGACCGCCGTGTCTTCGTGTTTTAACACTAGAAGTCCCACAGAGGTGTCAAATGAACTTTTTACCTATAAAACCCAGAGAGGGGTCATTTGACCCAAAGGATTTGAGCTAACGCCTGTCCTCAGCTGCTTTTGTTATGTCAATGAGGCAGTAAGTGTCGCACCACAGGAGGGGCCCTGCATCCTGGGTTCAGGAAGAATTTCAGTTAATATATAGTTATATACAGTTGCATTGATATTTTAACTCTTTTTGGGGTTTTTTACATGTGTTAATGGACTATGTAAGAAATACATATTTAAAATTCTCATAAGGTGGAGGCTTTAACCCTCTATGACACAGCAACCTTTTTTCCTGATTTTGTCATTTTTTGTATAACATCTACAATTTTTCTGGTTACTTTTTTTATTTTTAAATGCCAACTTTCCAACACAAGCTTCATTCAAAAACAACACAAAAATTATTTATTTTTAATGACTGTGTGGTGGAAGCAGTCAGCTATTTATTCCCCACAGCACAAAAGGCTGCATGAAAATAGGCTATTCCTATAGGTATGGAAATGATCCCAGCTCCTCCCTACCCCACCCCAACCTGTGAACATACTCTGAACACATTCTGAACATGCTATGATTTCATCAAAGTTCATAAATTCTGATGCACATCAGTGTCTTGACCAGGTTGTGAAGGGATTGTGATAATAAATATATATATATATATATATATATATATATATATATATATATATATATATATATATATATATATAATTTTACACTATGGCCCTTATTATACAGTTTATTGTTGAGAGGCACACCCAGGTTCTTGAAGTGCTCAGTAACAATGTCCTTACTGGATTTGTCTCAGGCCCCATTTACACTACACATTAAATCTGATGTTTTTTTGCCCTCAAGTGACTCTGTTTCTTTCAATGTTTGTAGTCTGTGTTTGTTCTCCCCCAGCATCAAGCAGAACGAGTAAATAAACTGGGCATTGTGACTTTAGCTTCCAGGGCACTTCCCCCTAACATTCCAGACTTCCATTGTTAGAGTCAGGCTCTCCCCCCTGCTGATTTCTCAGGTGATTCATTTACAAATGAATAGATGCAAATTGTAGCCATCAGAGTCGTCAGTTTGGTCCGAGAGTTCATTTGACCCTGCTCTGGGACTTCTGGGGGGATATAGAAATCCCTGGGACTTCTAGTGTTAAAGCGCTAATGTTATGAAAGGCCGCCGTGCCGAAAAAGTTAAAATTAATCACTGCGCCGTCAGTGACTGTGACGTCAGAGGGTAAACAGTAAGTTGCCAGAATCGGGAAAAACCCGTACAAAAGGAAAAGATACGCAGAGACATTACAAACTAGGATTTTGCTACCCCGAAGAGCTCTGAAACTCTGGTATCTGCCGACGCAAACAAAGTATAAGTCATCTGAATCTTCCGTGTCCTGAACACGGACAAGCTATCGTTGTATTAGCTCATGTTAGCTCATTGTGGTTGGAACACGTGTGTAACGCTCCGGAAACCGGAAGCAAGTGTGTCAAGCCACCGTGCATACACAAAGACAGGCCTTCCTGTCCCTTTTTTAGACGCGACTGCCCCTCGTGGCTAGCTCGCGAATAACAGGCTAACGAGAGCCGAAGCATAGCAGCAACCGCCTGCTATTAAGCAGTTAGCATCCGGCTAACCTAACTCGCCCAGTGAGGCTTTAAACACATTTAAGTTACAGCGTGTCTTTTAGACACGTTTTGCTTGACAACTGTGCCTCGATACAGCTGTCTTTACCGTCATTTTGCGGAAATCGTGTGGTTTTAAATGTGCTCGATCTGATTTCGTCATCTCACAGAAACACACACACACACACAAGGCTCATAACTAAACGGAAGTTAAGCCATTAAAAAGTAATCTTATTAAAACTAAGGAAACTCATTTAAATACAATTTGACGCACTAAAATCAAGGTTTAACAAAATTTAAACCAATTTGACCAAAATAATTAAACTAAAACAGTTTAAATAAATAAAATTAATGATTAAAGTAAAATACACATTTTACTAAATGATTAATCCAGTGCGATTAAAATTAAATCAATTTGATTAAAAACAATTAAATTGAATAGGAAGTTAATTAAATGAAAGCAACTAATTTAAGAAGGATTTATTAATTAAAATAAGTTTAATAAAAGTTAAACCAGTTTTAATTAAGGTAATTAAATTCAACACAACCGAATTGAAACACAAACCATTCTTAAAAATCAACCTAAAGAAAATTACAACTGAAATAAAAACTGATAAATTAAAACAGAATTTAATTAATTAAAATCAACATTTATTGATTACAATAAATTCAATAGGATTTGAATTTAATTTAAAAAAAAAAAAAAAAAATTTTTTTTTTCTTTCTTTTTCCAATTGATTAAAAACACCTGATTAATTCAAGGAAACTGAATCAAGGTAAAGCTAATTTAAACAAAAGTTTAAATTAATTGAGGAAAACATTTATTGATTAAAATAAATTCAATAGGATTTGAATTTAATTTCAATAAAAACATTTTTTTTAATTGATTAAAAATACCTGTTGATTAATTCAACGAAATTTAATTAAAGTAAAGTTAATTTAAATGAAAGTCTTAAATCAGTAAGAACAAATCTTGAATGAGTAAGAACAATTGTTTAAATTGAACACACCACACCAAACTTTTTAAGTTTACCACTCAGTTTTTATTTACCAAACAGTGAATTGCTAAGAACAAACAAAATAAGATAAAACAATTTACTACCATTGTAATTTTTGAACTTTATTTGAAAAATTAGTTGAAATTTTGAAATTCTTCAGATTTCTTCGTACGATTTTGACCCACAACAAATCAACATGTCGGTCTCCTCAGAAGACCATCCAGCCGAGAACTTAGAATTCCTCCTCACAGAAATTTTAGAGGATGGAAAGTCCACAATTGATGCCAAAATCCGAGAATCTCCCCCTCAAGAATTAGGAGACCTTTTGGCCGATTGCGTCACTGCAGCCGTTTCAAAAAAACTGAAAGATAAAGAGCTGGTTAAACAGCTTGGCTTTGTAATATCAGCATTCTCCGCCCAGTTAAAATACGAACAGAATCGGGTTAAAACCCTCGAGCGCGAACGAGACGCTCAACTCGAAGCCATCGAGGAACGCGAAGCCCGCTGCGCGAACATCACGGCCCAGTATGAAGAAACACGTGAAGAAAATGGACTGCTCCAAATGCGTGTGAGTTACCTAGAAGAAGCGGAAGATCAAGTAAATCAATTCATCACTGAGAATAAAGAATTAGAAAAATCCAAAGTGCTACTCGGAGATAAAATACGCGTTCTCGAACATAATTTCGACACCACCACCCGGGAATTAGACGCACAAGTACAGGAGTCAAATGATGGGAAGAAACTCCTCCTTGAGGCAGAAGGGGCGATCAAAGCCTCAAAGGCCAAAACTAAACTGCTTTCTAAGGAATTAGACGCAGAACGAGAGAGGGTTAATGATTTATTGCAACAAGTAGCTGACGGTAAAGTAGCTACTGCTAAGGTTCAACGGCAATTGAACCTCACCAGGAGAGAGCTCCTAGACGCAAGACGTGAGCTCGGGCAGGCTCTCTCATCATTGTCAATGTCGGAAGCCGATGGCGATCCTGACTCCGACGGTGAAGACGCAACTCGACAAGTCCTGCGCACCACCGACCCACCGGTACGCCCGCAGCGCCAAAGGAGACCCAGGGATGCCGCCGCGGACCCTCCTATTGACGGCGGACCGACGCCCGCCAAGCCCCCTAATAGCAATCGACCGTCCAACCGCGACCTGGATAAAATCGCCAGAAACATTCCGAGATTCGAACCAAAGTTCGACGAACCCCAAAATGCTAGAGCATTTTTGAGAGACATTGATTTTTATCTAAAAAGTTATCCAATGGCTAATGTTGAAGATAAAATCTACCTAATCAAAGCAACCTCGAGCAGGCTTGTTAATGATTTCATTGAACGTCAACTACCTCAGGTCAGAAATGATTACACAACACTGTGCCGCCTCCTGGTGGACGAATTTTCTGACGCACTTCATCAAACGGGATTCGACTATGCCCACACCATTAAACAGGGGAAAAACGAATCACCCCAACAATATTACCACACCTTGCTACAGGCATACTTTGGTAATCGCAATGACCCAGGTATGGAGGAAGTTCAAAAAACTGTTCCTCAGAAACCTTCACCACAACACGAGCACCCATCTCGGCGTCGTGGCAGATCCCTATACCATGTCCAGTAAGAAACTTCGCGATCTTGCAATCAGAGGCTTCCTCTTGTACAAACAAAATTCGGCAAAACCCACACCTCACGAAATGTTCCCGGTAAAGAATAACTATCACTCGCTACAATTGGAAGGCACAAAAAGAACAGCCGACAGTCCTCCAATGCTTCCACCACAAGCGCCACAACCTCCTCCACCACACACCCAGCAAACATACCATGGTACGAGACCAAAACGTTACCAAAATAGAGCCAATAACCGCGGCTACACTCCAAGGCAAAACTTTCAACACCAAAATTTTCACCGACCGCGACCACCATGGTATGATTACGACCTTTCTGACCAGTGGAAAAGACACGACAACGACCGACAAACACCTCCACTCAGAAACAAACACTCAAAACCTCGGTATCACAAAAATAATCAAAGGTCATACGACCAGCAGCCAAACAGATCAAGATCAGACGATGAATCTAATGAAATAGAAAGTTTAGAAATTAGGTTATCTAACCAAATCACTAAAGAAATGGCATCCATCAAGAAAATGTTCGAACAGATAAGAGATGATGAAATCAATAGAAAGCAATAACAATCAAAACGCAAAGACGACGATGATCCGCCTAGTGCTGTCTTGCTGGTGCAAACACATGCACCAAACCGCCTCTTTTCCAATGGACATCAACCCATCAAAAATGAACCACCGATTCACCAATTCTTGTGTGACCTCTTTGAAAAAGGAGTTGCCCAAAAATTTAACATATCAGCCACTTTGGAAAGTGTGCTCACTAACGAAGCCTTACTTGACACAGGAGCAGACATATCCCTCATGTCCGCCCAACTGTTCAATGAGCTGCGGAGCCTAGCACAGGACAACCTTAAGTTGACACTCCAAGACTGCCACATTGACATAGAACCCTACGGCGACAACGCCACCGTTATCACGAAGAAGGCTCTCGTACAAGTCACCATAGGGCACCTGACCCTGGTGCACCCGTTTTACATCTCAGACCACAACCAGATTCCTCTTCTCATAGGTATCGATCTGCTCAAGCGATTTGAGCCCCTGATCGACTTTCAAAACCTGAAAATCTGGGCACAAGTCAGGCAGCCACTGCCGCTGCAGCATGACTCACTCGACAGAGTTCAGTGCTACCAACTGAACCACTCTCGGGCTCTAAAGGAGACCCCCAGCCGGTCTCCAGCCCAAATGCGTCCGGCTACTAAAACCGTAGACCGTACTCTAACGACCAGAAGTACCTCCCTGTGCGTGCTAACCAACAACCCCCTCGCTACCGATGGTCTTGCGTTTCAGAACCAACACATCAACGATGCTCTCGCCAAACAAAGGGCGCTATCAGGGACACCCTGGTCCTTTGACCCACCCAAGCTCGCTGAGCACCACCCATTGTCAGTGAATGCTATTACGCGCTCTCGTGCGGCTGCCGAGACCATCGCCCCATCGTCTTCGCAGGTCATCGCACCGGTAAAACCCGCTTTCACCGACAATGACCCAATAGCGTTAAAAGTCTCCTCTGACTTTGCCTCCCCACCCAGCCATCTGTTCGCTGGCCGTCGCTCATTACAGATAGTCAAGGGCACCTTGGTCCATGTTTCTGCAGACTCCCAAACGCATGCGTTCGTTGTCCCACAGAACCAAAGGGGGGTGATATTGGCACATGCCCATGACATGCCCTGCGCCAGACACAGAGGAGTCAAAGTCAAAACCAAGCTAACACCGCTACCGCTTACACCACACACCAATACACGACCGATCTTGAGAACCACCTTCGAGCTACGTTCGCGTTTGCTCAAAAACACCTCAAAGAGAGCGCGAAAGGCCGTAAAACCAACAACAACCAAAAAGCCTCACAAGAGGAACTACAGGTGGGAGACCGCGTCTGGTATTACAGCTTTGCTCCGCCCGGCGGCAAAACCAATCATCATGCAACCAAACTGAAAAAAAAAAATAAATAAATAAAATTTCTTCCTTAATGGACAGGACCCTACCTGGTCACCGATAAACTGTCTCCAGTGGTGTACCAAATAAAGATTCCGAGCACAAAAACCGAACCAAAGCTCAAATGGGTCCACCGAAACCAAATTAAGCTATACAGAACACCAAAATCAACAGACAAGCCTCCAGCCGCGAGCTGAATAAACCCTACGAGCCGAAAAATAGCATTCCTACTTAACGTACCAGTCGTCACGTTCAATAACATCTACCACCTCAAGGACGACATAAACTAAGAACTAGGAACTAGAATCCACTACGCTATCTGGTCCCACCGAGGACACACCTGAGGGTCAGGACTTAACCGTGCTGGTTGATCCGTAAACTTCCAATCAGCCATCCCATTGATCAGGCCCCGAACATTAGAATATCTAACACCCTGCTACCGAGACCACAACGCGTCTCATTAGATAGGCACAGGCCAAATTTAGCCAGAGCAAAATAAAGCTTTTCTTCTTTTTCTCTCATTTAGTTTAAGCTCCCTTAGGGATTTGATTTTTTTTTTATACCCTGCATGCTTTATCTTTGTCTTATTGATGTGCACCAGGAGTAACTGACCGATACCACGCTATCTATGTGTTTATGTGTACACTTTTATGTTACCCCATCCTGCTGATCCCAAATTACATGTTCGCACCGAGCATTGTTGAGGGACACATAGCAACATATAATACACACACCTAGTCTGCCTCCCTGGTCCACGGGCGCTCACTGCCAAGCGGCGCCCCAGAATCGACTCCATGGTCGCCCTACTCCTACCTCCATGGTTAAGAATTTTTTTTTTGAATGAATTTGGGAAAACTTAAATGAAAACTTTTGATCACTGCCCCCGCAAACTCTGCATATGATATATGTGGATGGTACTGTGATACATGCAGATATATGTTTATCATATAATGTTTATGCATTGAATTTTTGTGTGGGTTTGGGCGCTTTTGAATGACAATGAATTTCAAGAAATGTAGAACTTTGTTCTATACAAGTAATCACATACATTTAATACAAATTCTTTCATTGTATTCTCTGCATAAAATATAAGTAACATTTATTTCTATAGCACCTTTCTCAGACAAAAAGCCACAAAGTGCTTCACAACACAGATTAAAACCAAAAAAAAAAAAACAGTACACAGTGTAAAAGGCAATGACAACATAGAATCATAGCAGCCCAAGATAAGCTAATTAAAAGCTTGAACAAATAAAAAGGTCTATAGTTGGCTTTTGAAGGTTGTCGACAGAGTCAATAAAATGCAGAGAGAGTGGAAGATTGTTCCAAAGCCTTGGAGCAACAGCCTGGAAAGAATAGATGAGACACTCAGGGAGAGGAAGAGGAAGCGGAGAGGATGCTGGCGCTGACTATTCGCTGCTTCTCTGCAGAATCCGTCCTCCCCTGACATTTTTATCAGAATGCCCATGATGATGATGACTTACCTGTCAGGTCAGAGCTGACACCACCCAGGCGGCCCCCTCCAGTCGTGTGCCCCGAGCCCTTGTGCCATCGTGGGTTCGCTACTGGCTACTGTTGTTGGCCGCTGCTCTGGTGGTAGATGATCCCGCCAGGCTCTATAACCCTAAGCTAATGGATTTCAACAAGTGGAGTGGTATCGCTGTGGAGTCTGGGGATTATCGCCGCCTGCATGGCCGCCGTCATCAGTCTCTGCTCGCCGGCTCTATGGCTAACCGCTAGCGCCTGTGTCTCTCCGCACATCGTGAGGTCCGAGGGCCTAGCACAGATCCGGGGGCTCTTCAACACCCGAGCTCCACTGCAACTGGGTCTGCCATACAGGCCTCGCTACATCCACCGGGGATCCGGCCGCCGGTTCACTGTGAACAGACACAGCGGTTGCGGCTCCATCGCGTCCCTCTGGTCTCCAGCACGTCCCGTCGCACAGCAGTCACGTCATCACCAGCTACGTCATCAGAACGCCGCCACCCCAGGTACAGTTAACAGAAAACCTGGAGTGGATTTCACTCTCCTCCGCTCACTAAAGAAACTGCACTCAAAAACACATCTCACACTACAACAACTAAACGTTCAATCTCTGCCAAAACGGCAGATGACATACAGGAACACCAAGAACATTGACTCCATCTCCTTCACCCAGCACCTTCAGCTTCTTTCACCCCCTCCGTACTCATCAGTCAGCGATCTTATGGACTACTACAACGACAACCTCAGCTCCATCCTGGACATTCATGCCCAACAAAAAACCCGGACTGTCACTTTCACCCGTTCAGTTCCCTGGTTCACAGACAAACTCAGGGCCATGAAAAGGTTGGGCCGCGTCCTGGAGCGAGCCAGCAAAACATCTAGCCTGACGGTGCATAAGTTGGCCTACCGGGAACATCAACACACATACGCAAAAGCCCTTTCCACCGCCAGGTCTGAACACTATACAACAGACATCAATAACAACCCAGGAAACTCAAAAAAACAATTTTCCACTGTCAGCCATCTCCTCAAACCACAGATCCCATCACACACCTACAGCAATAAACTGCAACATTTTCCTTGATAGTTTTACATCCAAAATATCCGCTCATCTCTCGCACCTCTTCAAAATTCCGTCCATGACATCCCGACCACACCCGTTAAACAACGTCTCACACACTTCACACCCACAACGCAGCAGGATGTTGAGAAGATTGTCTGCTCAAAAGTCACAACCAAATCATTAGCCCCCTCATAACCAAAATCATAAATCTCTCCCTGAAAACTGGCAACGTCCCACTTTCCCTCAAAACAGCTTTAATCAAACCACTCCTGAAAAAACCTTCTTTTGATCCTGAAAACTTATCAAATTACCATCCCATCTCCAACCTCCCATTCATATCCAAAATCCTGGAAAAAGTAGTCTCCTCTCAGCTCCACACTCACCTCAAAACTAACATCCTACATGAAAAATTCCAATCTGGTTTCCGCCCCTCCCACAGTACAGAAACAGCGCTCATCAGAGTCACAAATGGCCTGCTGATGACCTCCGACTCTCTCCGACCCTCCTCATTCTTCTCGACCTCTCTGCTGCCTTTGACACCATAGACCACAACATCCTTCTCCACCGTCTCCATCACTTTGGCATCTCTGACACCGTCCTTCACTGGTTCCGTTCCTACCTCACTGACAGGGCCGAGTACGTGGTCCTGGGGAATGCTAAATCCCGCCCCCACACTGTTACCTGTGGGGTCCCCCAGGGCTCCGTGCTCGGCCCCACCCTCTTCACTATATACATGCTTCCCCTCGGGTGTGTCGTCGGCAGGTACGGAATTAACTTCCACTGCTATGCTGACGACACACAACTCTACCTCAAGGTCTCCCCCTCTGGGTCCTCCTCTGCCACCCTCACTCGTCTCAGCTCTTGCCTGGAGGAGATAAACGCATGGATGAGACAAAACTTCTTGCAGCTGAATGGCTCAAAAACAGAAGCCATCCAAACTGGTACCCCTCAACAACTCCGTGCCTCCCCCATCGCCTCAGTTTAAATTTTTGGCCACAGCATTCCCCTCTCTCCCTCCATTACCAACCTGGGGGTGAAGTTTGACCCCCACCTCTCCTTCGACAACCATGTCACCCACATATGCAAAACCTCTTTCTTTCACCTCCGTAACATCTCAAAACTCCATCCTTTCCTCTCCCTTTCAGCTGCAGAGAGGCTCGTCCATGCGTTTGTCTCCTCCAGGTTGGACTACTGTAACGCACTTCTCATCGGGATCCCTGGCAGGAACATCCAAAAACTCCAGTATGTCCAAAACAGCGCTGCCAGGGTCCTGTTGAGGGTGCGGAAATACGATCACATCACCCCCATACTCCGCACTCTCCACTGGCTCCGCATAGAGTACAAGGTCCTCCTGCACACCCACCACTGTCTGCACGGTGATGCCCCCGCCTACCTCACTGACCTCCTCACACCACACACCTCAACCAGGACCCGGTCAGGCCAACAGCACCGTCTGCTCACGCCCAGGACGCGGCTCATGACCATGGGGGACAGGGCTTTCGAAGCTGCCGCTCCTCGTCTGTGGAACGCCCTTCCTGACCACCTTTGGTCTCCACAGACGGTGGATGCTTTTAAAAAAGGACAAAAGACCTTCCTTTTTAAAAAAGACTATAGCTAATTTTAACTTATCCTGCTTTTATTGTTGTATTGTATTGTATTTTTATTATGTTTTAATATGTAGCACTTTTAGATTTTATTTGAAATGTAAAGTGCATTATAAATAAAATTAATTATTATTATTATTATTATCTGTCTCCTCTGGTCTGAAAATGAGTGCGAGGAACTATCAGCAGATACTGATCCACAGACCTTACAGCGCGAGCAGGGGTGTAAGGCTGAATCAGATCACTAATGTAAGAAGGAGCCTGACCCTGCAAGGCTCTGAACGCTAGAACCAGAAATTTAAAATGTATCCTATAAGACACTGGCAGCCAATGAAGTTTTTTTAGAATAGGGGATATGTGAGTCCTCCTATTTGTACGGGTCAGAATTCTCGCTGCAGAATTTTGTACTAGTTGCAGACGAGACAGCTTCTTTTTTTTTCAGACATGAGAACAATCTATTACAATAGTCTAAACATGAAGACACAAAAGCATGAATAATTAGCTCCACTGCATTCTGTGACACCATTTTCCTGAGTTTAGATATTTTCCTTAGTTGGAAGAAGCAGTTCCTTGTCAGCTGCTTACAGTGCTGCACTAATGACATGTCTTTGTTAAAGATAACGCCTCAGTTTCTAAGGCTTGGTTTAGCAGACTGGCCTAAGTCACCCAAGTACTGTTTAATCCCTGGAACTGAGTCATCAGGGGCAATAATCAGTGTTTCTGTTTTGTCAGCATTGAGCTGCAGAGAGAGTTTCCACTTAACCATTGTTTCATTTCCACTAAACAATGAAATAGGGAGTTTAGATTCTGCATCTCGGACTTGGTGTAAAGTCTTGAGACTGGATCACTTTGCATGTGTAGTCTTCCCTGTGCACAATAGCCTTTTCACCACCACGGCAGCGGGGGGGGCTTCCCGACAGCAGGGCAGCCAGCTGGGCAGTATTCATTTAAGTGAATTAACTCTTCCTCTCTCTGCCAAGTCTCAGAAAGGCATATAATATCAAGCTCTTTTCTAAAGAAAAGGTCGTTAAAAAAAAAAAAAAGACTTATTTGCTATTGAACGAGCATTTAATAATCCAATGTGGATGACGTCACAGAGGCAGTGTCTGTGGCACGCAGCGGGATTGATCGAAGGCACGTCCAGCGGTCACGTGGGCTCCAGCTGTCCTTGCAAGTAGAGCCGGTGTAATCACGGAAGTGGAAGATGGCAAATACGGACCGTGACCACCACTACAGCGCTGTGAAGGGTCCAGGGCACCCGTTGAAGTCTGGGCAGGCGGCAGCATGGACATGCTGTCGCCCACGTCGAGGAGAGGAATCCGGCTCAGGCACCGAGCGCGTTTCCGGCAGCCAAAGACAGCGGAACCCAAGCGTGATGCAGCACGCCTTTGCCTGACTTGGACTCCGGACCGTGAGCCTCTTTTCCTGGGTCTCATGCGGACCTTGCCCAGCGCCCGAAACAGTAGCAAGTATTCAGGTGAGTCCGGATCGATGATAAAAGGGGGAGGAAACGCTTGTTTGTACCTGTCCCGTGTATCAAAGAGGCCCTCCATCGACTCTCTGATGCTTAACAGAGAGTTCTGATTAAAAGTCTGTAAAGCCAAGACACATCCATTTGTTATTAGGGCTTGTTACGGCAGAATTTACGGTTGACCTCATTTGAGACATGATTCATTGCTCTGGTTGAATAATGGAATCCAGGAGAAGCATTGATGATTTTATAGAAAAGATTTATTAAGACTAAGACTAAGTAAAAAAAAGAGAGTACAAAATTATGTCCGTCCGGCCAGACGTTCGATGACAGAGCAATGAATCATGTCTCAAATGAGGTCAACCGTAAATTCTGCCGTAACAATTGGCGATCACGAACAGGACCATCTTCTGTCCACCCCTCGGACAGAGACTGGATCACGAACCATCGGTTGAACCTCAAACACCAATTCGGACTAAGGTAAAGCTGCCTTTATAAATATATATATATATGTAAATTTTCATTTACATATATATATATTCGCTCTGTGTTGATTTTTTTTTTGGAACCAGTCAAGCATTGTATTGATTTTCAGCTTTGAGCTTTGATTTTGATCCTCAGCTGTTCTGTGTTTTGACGCAGTGAATAGCCATGAGAAGGGCTCAAATGGTTGAGGTTCTGTGCTTTTTAATGCTGTAGGTTCTCTCTGGTTTTCTTCGGGCTCGGATATTTTGTTTAGGTCATCGAACGTCTGGCCGGACGGACATAATTTTGTACTCTCTTTTTTTTACTTAGTCTTAGTCTTAATAAATCTTTTCTATAAAATCATCAATGCTTCTCCTGGATTCCATTATTCAACCAGAGCAATGAATCATGTCTCAAATGAGGTCAACCGTAAATTCTGCCGTAACAGGCTGATATGATCACATATGCTGGAACAATGACCATTAACAATCTACACAGCATTAGATGAGCCATGGCACTACCAGTCACAGGCGCCATCTTGAACGAGACGTTTGACCTCATTGATAGTTTTTAGCAATCATTTCAAAAATATATTACTGCTTTGAACAAGTCACCATTGAATTTATGCAGACTCATTTTGCACAGTTCTAGATTAATTTGGAGTTTTGTTGTTCTCCATTTACGCTCAGATCTTGTGTCTTTCTACCAGGCGAGCCATGGCACTACCAGTCACAGGCGCCATCTTGAACGAGATGTTTGACCTTATTGATAGTTTTTAGCAATCATTTCAGAAATATATTACTGCTTTGAAAAAGTCACCATTGAATTTATGTAGACTCATTTTGAACAGTTCTAGATTGTTTTGGAGTTTGGTTTTTCTCCATTTACGCTCAGATCTTGTGTCTTTCTACCAGGCGACCATTAAAAGTGTGCTGTCCTATCGCATCACTTTGTGGTTTGCTCGGCGCACAGCAGTAAAAAGGAAGGCTCTGCAGTGGGTGACAAACACCGCCCAAAAGGTCATTGGCCGCCCCCTGCCCTACCTTAAAAAAATCTCCACCAACCGCTGCCTTACCCGGTCCAGAGCAATCTTCTCTGACGCCTCCGAACCAGCTCACCACCTGTTTGTCTTGCTCCCCTCAGGGAGGAGATACAGGTCGACCAACGCTTCCACCAGTTTTCATCCCTGGGCCATGAGACCCAAGAGCAAAAAAAACCCATCATCCTCCCATGACTCAAACTACATGTGCGATAATTCACATCAAAGTGCTGTCCACTATTTGAGCCATATTTATTTATCTCACCAACATGTCAGTTTACATTTTCATATTGTGTGATTGGGACCAGTCACACGTTGTATGAGACCAAAAGTGTTCATTAAAGCATACTGTATATTATTGTATTATCCTAGTTAGTGCCTACATGAAAAAGTCACCTGTTATTATAAAAAGTTATATTCAGTGCACACAACTGACAGTAGTTCAGCAAACTCATCCATTAATTCTCCAGAATATTTTGGGGGTCTATAACGACTAAAAACAGAACTCTTTACACGGTAAGTCACACGAGATGTTCTGAGAGTCACGTGACAGTCTGTGAAAATTCAAAATGGCGGCTCGCTGCCTTGACTAGCATACCAACTTTGTTTATTTGCACATATTAACACTTCTTACCGTTAAATCCACGCCACAAACGAGAGCCGACCACGCGCCCTCTAACCAGCCAGAGTGGAGGACCTCGAAGTCTTCATCGACCGATATTACGCCGAGTACGTAATGGAATCCGGACCGAAAGCCGCAAGCATATCAGGTAAGTCCGCTTAACGCCGAAAAAATGAATCAACATCAACAGACACGTCAGATCTGGAGGCAGAATCCCACACCGAGGTCCTAAAATCCATCAATAAGAGGCTGGGTGTGGTCGACTTGCTGCACCAAGATTTTCAGGAAATGAAAACCAGCCTGGAATTTGCACACCAACAAATTCAGGACTTACAGAAAGTCAATCAAGACATCCATTTGGCTTTATCTGCGGTGACCACGGAGGTAAAAGAGCTGAAAAATAAAAACAAGCTTCTTAAAGAGACAGTCCTGGATATCCAATCTCGCAGTATGCGAGACAACGTAATATTCTCGGGTATTCCAGAAACCCCCAACGACGACCCAGAGGCTCTGCTGAAAAACTTCATGTCGTCTGCGCTTAAAATCCCAGCAGAAACCGTGAAAAACATCACCTTTCACCGTGTCCATTGTCTCGGTCCACGCAGAGGTAACCACCTACGCCCTATCATTGCCAAATTTGAACACTTTCAACAGAAAATCCAGGTTAAAAGTAAAGGTAGGGAACTTAAAGGTACGCAATTCGGCATGAATGATCAATTCCCTCGAGAAATAAATGAACACCGAAAAACCTTATATCCTATCTTCAAAGAAAACTGACAGAGAGGCCGTAATTCCAAACTGGTCGTAGACAAGCTTTACATTGATGGCCAACTATTTAGGGATTCTAACATCACCCCCTGGCTCTACTAAGAAAAATAAAATAAAACATATAAAAATAAATAAATAAAAAAAACACAGATGATTTATGAGTTAATATTGAAAAGATAATTCTCCACTCATGGTGTAGTTAAGGTAGCACTATTTAAAAGGTAAAATGTGTATGTGTGTGTGTGTGTGTGTGTGTGTGTGCGTGTGTGTGTGTGTGTGTGTTTGTATATGTATATATGTATTCTATGTGTATGTATATATGTATGTTAACAAAATTAAAAAAAAATAAAATAAAAAACATATATAATAATAATTAATAATGTATGTATGTATATATATATCTATCTAAAATAATTGAAATAATTCAAAAGATAAATAAAATAAAATCATGGATATGTGTATATATACTAAGTGTGTGTGTATGTATGTGTGTATGCTTGCTCAGATGTTGGTAAACGCGTATAGGCTCATACAGTTTCACAGGACACTCTCTACCCCCATGTCACCTCTTTCTTCTCCAACCCCTAACCTTTTTTTTTTTTTCTTTCACATTCACTCAATACCCCCCCCTTCCTACGCTTTATATAATTACCCGTTGCGTGCTTTATTCTTTTGGTACTGGTTGTTGTTGTTGTATGTACAACAGGCAAAAAGGAGTCTCGGTTCTTTTCAACAAAAGGTTGCTCTTTAACATAATCAACTCCACCATAGACCCAGAGGGTAGATATATTATTATCAAAGTGGTAATCTATAATAAATGTTTCACAATTCTAAACATCTATGCCCCCAATAACGATGACCCTGACTTCTTCCATAGAGTTTTTTCGGAGCTATCGGACCTATCTGCAGATTCATCTGTAATCATCGGAGGTGACTTCAATCTGACACTCAACACATCATTAGACAGATCCAGTAAGTGCCCAAATACAAAACCGTCTCGATCTGCTAAAGTATTAATGAATTACATGGATGATCTTGGAATAGGTGACGTATGGAGACTGACCAATCCAACTAAAAAAGAATACACCTTCTTCTCCCCTGTGCATAAATCCTTCTCCCGAATTGACTTTTTTCTCTGAAATAAATCCATTGCACATAAGATTTCCTCTAAAATACATCCTATAATCATTAGCGATCATGTCCCGATATCCCTCACCCTTGGGGGCGGCACTTGCGTCCTGGGTTGTCGGGTGGCGGGGTGGTGCGGTGGGTTGCTCCGCCGGCCGGTCTGGGCGCCTTGGCCTGGTTCCCTGGGGCGCGCCTTCGCTGAGCGTGCCGCTGGCGCAGTGGGCCGGGCCGCCCCCTCCCCCTCCTCATCGGGGGCTCACTTGGAGGACCGCAGGGGCCGGCTTGTGTGGCTTCAGGGGGAGGGAAGGGTGAGTTGTGGGGCCTTGCCCACGCTGGGGCCTCCCCTGGGCCGTGCTAGGTGGGTGTGTGTGGGGGCGCGGCCGGTGGCTCCTGTCCTGGCGGATCCGCGTCGGGGTGGTTGGTCTGCTGGCTGGAGGCGCCGGGCCCCGTGGGTGCCGTGTCTGGGCGGGGGTGCCCCGGGGGTGGGTCTCTGGGTTCGGCGTCTTGGGGTGCGCCCTGCCCTGGGATGGGCTGCGGTTCAGCGAGGTGCCGCGCCGCCTTGGGCGGGGTGGGGCTGTTGGCTAGGGCTTGCTGTCCTCCGGGCTGTACTGGGGTCGGGGGTGTCTCATGTCGGCACGGGGGTGATTGGGGGTGGTCTCCGTGGGTGGGGGGGGCTCTGCTGGAGACATTGATGTGGGGTTGCGGTGCCTGGCTGGGGGGGGCATGGGTTCTCCTACCTATCGGTCCGTGGCTGGCGGGGTGGCCCTGCTTAGGTGGTTGGTGGCGTCTTCTATCGTCGGGGGGGCCGGGGCCGCCCACCTGTGGAGGGTGCTATGTTGTGGTGTCGTGCGGGCCTGTGCTGGCCCTGGTGTGGGAGCTGGCCTCTCTCCTGCGCGGTCGCTGCCTGCTTTGGCGGGGCGGGCCGCTCTGGGCCGGCTGGGGTCACCTCCTGGACTGCTGGGGGATGTGGCTGGTGCCTGGCTCCGCCTGGGGGGGGTGTCCTGCCGTGCTCCGTATGGCCGCCACAGTTTGGGGGGGTGCCGCGGGGGGTCTCCGGTTGTGCTGCTCGGCGTGTCTCTGGGGCCCGCGGTGCCGTGTGCCCATCTGCGCCGTCTGCCCTCTCCGGTGGCCCGCCGTGCGGACGGGCCGGGCTCCTGCCAGACAGGCCTCCTACATGGACACTTCACATCACTCACTCCCAGCTGGTCTGGCTCACCCACTTGTTGCACCACACTCACATACCCAACCCTTGGGGGGCTGGATGGTGGGGCTGGGGGTGGAGGGGGCCGCCGCCTGCGCTACTAAGTAGTGACACTCCCACCTCTGGCTGCCCTACTAATCCCTCCAGTTTTAATTACACCTCAACACACCACCCCCTGGAGGGTGGGACCACCACTTCCACCCTCCGGAGTTATTGCACCACATACACATATATACACATAGGCTGGATGGGGAGCACCGCTCCCCTCCATCCACCTTTTTTTAATAGCACTTCATACATTCACTAAACACATACATTCACTCAGGGGATAGGGAAGTGCCTCTCCATTGGGGAATGGAGAAGCACCATAACAGGGTGGTGGGTAAATTCACACATCTGGGCCTGTCGGGTGGGGGCCCGGCCCGTCCGTTGATGACTGGGCTACCGTGTGGGGATCGGGGGGGTGCGGTCGGGCGTGGCGGGGTTGTGGGTCTCTGGGGGGTGTGGAGGAGTGTTGCTGGGGGCTCCCTTTGCGGGGTCTCTCCGGGCGGTGCCGGCCTGGTGGGGCGTGGGGGTGCCCCTTCCCTGCTGGTGGGGCTTGGCGCTTGTCTCGTTTCCTGGTTGCCTTGGGGGCGTGCCTCGCGGCGTGTGGGTCCGGGGCGGCTTGCCGCGCCGCTGTGGGGGGTGGGCGCGCTGGGGGGTGTCGGTGTGCGCCGGGGTTGGGGCGGGGTTGCTTGGCGCTTTGGGGTGGTGCTCTAGCTGTTCTGGGGGTTGAGGTCGGTATCGGCCACTTGGTAGGTCTGTCCTGCTATCTGCAGGCTGGCGGGTGGGTGGGTTCTGCGCCTTTGGCTGGGGGCTGCTGCTCCGCATCGGTTGTGTGCCATTGGGGTCCCTCTCTCCTGTGGTGGCGGCCACCAGTCGCTCTTGCGCCGGGGGGGGGGCATTGCCCCGTGGCCTGAGCTGTCCGGTGGGGGGCGGGACCTGGGCAGCTGTCTTTGTGCCGTCTGGGGCTGCGCGGTCTTGCTGGGTTGTGGCCTGTTCCTGGGCTGGGGGGTGGGGGGGTGCTCCCCACGCTGGTCTGGCCCGGGGGCTCGCCCTTGGGGGTTCCCTGTCCTGCGGTGGTGCCCTTTGGATCCGGCGGGTCTGGCCGGCTGGCTGGGCCAGTCCTGGCGGGGGTCTGCCGGGGCAGGTGGTACGGGCCGCGCCCTGCCATACCTGCGGGTGCGGCCCCGGGTGGACCCGGCTTGGGCGGCGCCCTGTGAGCCGGGCTCTGCGGTGTGGCTGGGCCCTTGGGGGGGGAGGGGCGTTCTGGCGCACTCTGGGGTGCCTGGTCGGTGCGCCTGGGGGCCGGCGGGGCGGCTTGCAGCATCCCCTTGGTGCCCAACTATGGGCGTGGTTGTCGTCCCTGGGGGCGCTGCTCTCGGTGCTGCTTCCGTTCCGGGTCCTTCTGGCCTGGGGTCCGGACCCTGCTGGCTCTGGGCCCACCGGCGGGCGTCCACCGGCTGCCCGCTCCGCGCGTCTCTGGCCGTCTGCTGGGCGGGGGCCTTGGCTCCTCTGCTGGTATCTCGGGCGGGGGGCTCTCTGGGCCCTTCCCTCGGGGGGTTGGGTGCTTGGGTGTGGGTGGGTGGGGGGGGCTGGATGCTGGCGGGGGGCCTTGGGGTTGGGGGTTGGGGTCGGTGGGGGGATGCGCTGGGTGCTCGGCTGCTTGGGGCTTCCTCGGATGTGTGTATGGGGGGCGGTGGCTGCCTCTCGGCCTGGGATCTTGGGGGCATCTGGGGGGTTGCCTGGGGCTCCCTGGCCTCCGCTTTTTCTGCTGGCCTGGCTGCATCTGCGGGCCCAGGGCAGTTTCTGGGTTTGCAGTAGCGGGTTTTTTTTTTTTGCACATATACTGGTATACGATGCACTGGCACGCCTTGGGATATGGGATAAAACTCATACTGGGCTTAACCTTAGACACGTTAATCCCAAATACCTGCTTTAGGTACTACCATTCATTCATTCCCCCTGTTCACAGCCACCACCATTATAGCTAAGCTTCACACTTGTCACCATACTGGCTGGATTACACAGCATAATAAGCACAATATATTCTACAACCTCACATCTTCCCCTCACTGCAAAACAGTCTATTCTTCCCCACCTTTTCTATTTCCTGCCTTGAGTCTCTTCTCCCTGCTCCCTTTCCCCTCCCCTTCCCCCTCCCCCTCCACTTAGGTGTAGCACTGCTCTCCCTTTTTATATCCTCCCTATAATAAAAGATTTCTTACCCTTCCTTAGGGAGGGCTGGTGATGGTCACAATTAAGCAATAAAATAAATCAATGTATTTTATTGCAATAACAAAATATGCATTGCTGTCTCATAATGATTGCACTTCCTGTGGTGTTGACCTTTGACAGCATGTGCAGACAAGTAAAAAAAAAAAAAAAAAACAGAACTCTTTAATCACTTTTCAGTAAAAATGACAGATACTCAAAAAAATCACCTAACGTTTCTGTGCACTGAAACATTGATTCATTGATGGCAGCAACTCCACCACCTGCAAGTACGGCACTTATTGAAATAAACAAGAACACACACCAAATTGCAGCACATGCTACATCCCAATATGTTGTGGGGATCCCTGTCCACCCAAGGGTTGGATGTATGTGTGTGGTGAATTAAAATCAGTAGGCCAGACCAGCTGTGGATTGAAGTGAGGTGCATTCTGGGAGCCCAAATACCAAATCTAATGACGGATTTCTATTTGCGGTGTCGGCTCTACGCGGCTCCGCACTCCTCGCTTTCAGGACCCGATACAGTTTCTCCAGAGCCTTTCCATTGAGCATGGACCTAACACGCAAAACTGCCAGACTGCATGCACTTTTTTGCTGCCATCCTCACAAGTTCACCAACAACAATCAGTGGTGGCCAAAGGCCACACTGTGCGTGAGTTGATGAGTCTACGCTGTAATGATTCTCAGACCCAATCAGTGGCTGCTTTGAGCCTACATCACATTTTCAGACCAGGGCTGGTTTTTTTGGAACCTCAATAAAGGAGCTATTAAAAAGGGCCATGGTCTTATGTTTGAAAATGAAATGATGCATTTTCTACTCTGGGTCAAAAAAAATTCAGTTTTTGGCATGTTTACCCAGCTGATACGCTTCAGCACAAAAGGAAAAACTATTATTTCTTTAGAGACACATAATGTTACATAATCTGTAGAGTAGGCGTCTCTGAGGGAGGTCCAGTCCTCAGGTCCAACCTCCACATCCCAGAGTTAGAGGGAGGATCAGGATTGATATATGGGTTGTACATCAGACAGCCTGAGTTAGAACGCTGCAGAGCGCAGCAGCATCTTCTCCTCACTATGAGCACACCTGATGAAGCTGAGCTCTGCTATCCACACCTGGGAAACTCCTCGTGCAGGAGGATCATGCGCTCTCACTCAGTGTCTGTGCTCATTCACATCATCCTGTCCTCCATCTCTGTGCTCACTTTAACCCTGAACCTGCTGGTCATCATCACCATCTCACACTTCAAGTATTGACATGTTCTGTTGTTTTTGTTACAGTGTTACATTGCTGAAAGTTTCTGTATTTGACTGCTGCTGTTTTCTGCTTTGATGAAAATTGTTGTATCATGTAATGATCAGTATGTTGCTCTTTAACTCCTCCAGGAAGCTGCACACTCCAACCAACTTCCTCCTCCTCTCTCTCGCTGTGTCAGATTTCTCTGTGGGTTTCCTTTGGATTTTTCAGATCCTGCTCTTAGACGGCTGCTGGGTTCTAAGTGCAGGCTGGTGTGTATTTAATGCTGTTGTAATTGGTATTGTCACCTCTGCTTCAATAGGAACTGTTGTGCTGATATCAGTTGATCGTTATGTGGCTGTTTGTGATCCGATGCACTATTCTACTAAAGTTACTCCAAACAGAACAAAAGCAGGTATTGTCCTATGTTGGCTCTGTTCTGGGATCTTTTACACTGCAGTGCTCAAAGATAATATAGAACATCCAGGTAGGTTTAATTCTTGTGCTGGAGATTGTACAGTTTATTTTCCTTTTATTGGTGGAATTGTGAATCTCTTTCTGGATTTCATCTTTCCAGTCACTATCATAGTGGTCCTGTATGTGAGAGTGTTTGTGGTGGCTGTGTCTCAGGCTCAGGCCATGCGCTCTCATGTTAGAGTGGTGACGTTTCAGGTTTCACAGAAGGTTAACAGGTCAGAGCTGAAAGCAGCCAGAGTTCTGGGTGTCGTGGTTGTTGTGTTTCTCATTTGTTTGACTCCATTTTTCATTGCTGCATTTTCAACAGGATTTTCTGATATAAGTTTAACATCTTTTGCTTTTGTTTTTTGTTTGGTACTCTTCAACTCCCTGCTTAACCCTGTGATCTATGTGTTTCTGTATCCCTGGTTCAGAAAAAGTGTGAAATGTATTCTTTCTCTTCAGATCCTGAAGTCTGGCTCCAGTGAGGCCAACATACTGTAAAGAGAGAGACTGCTGATGTGTAATCTTATCACACTGTGCTGTTGATGTTGTAAAAATCTCATTATTAAACTGTGATGATTGAAGTGAGCAGCTGCTCACATACAATGTGTTGATGATGTTTGAAATTATCATTGAAATAAAATGTGGATGATTTGTAGATTGATGATGATTTAATGTCTTGATCTGAACAAGAGGAAATAATTACTTTGTGTAAGAAAACAAATGAATCTTATTATTAATGATGAAACTAATTTGTAGATGTTTCAGAGTCTTGACTTTAACTCAGACATTTGATGATCAAACAGGTGTGTGAATGATAAACCATCAGGGCCTGTTACATGGACAAATGTGCACAAACACTTGATGGCCTGAACCTGATGCTCTATTCATTTCATTATCATTATTTTATTAAACTCTTTACCAAAAACAAACACATTTCAGTGCAGAATAAAACAATATTATACTGTGTGTAAAACAATGTGTGACGTCTGCTCACTAGTGGCAGATTTGAACTAAAACATTTAACTTAAAGTAAAGCTGGGATTATCAGAGATGATCATACTGTCTCTGATGTTTGCACTGGTTCTTTAAAAGGTTCTAAAATGTAAATTTAAAAGATAAATAATAGAAAAGTTACATGTGACCTAAGAATTTTCAGAATGTCTCTGTGTTCAGCCTCACTGTCTCTAATCAAATCTACAGATGTATCATATGTTATAAAACAGGATGATTCAATAATTTTCCCATTAAATCTTTCCCTCAAGTTCAATGAGCAGCGTTTAGTGGCAGTGTGAACAACAAAAAGATTCATTTAAAGACTTCTATTAGTATTCTAAATATATTTGTAATATTAAAGTGAACAATCCAGGCTGGTAATATATTAGTGTCTACAGTCTCCCTGCTCAAACACTCCTGAATCTGATGAAGTGTCACTAAACAGATGTGTGTGTTAAAGAACACAGAGAGCTGAAGTCATGGATTAAAAACCAAGTTACACTCCTGTACCTACCATCTGTAGTAAAAGAGGAGACAAAGAGAGCAGTGGTGCTGGTCAGGATGGATGAACCAGAAGGAGCACTATGATCTCTTTTCATTATTGGGGGCAGGGCTGGACTGAGACCAAAAAATGGCCCTGGCAATTTTGGCTTTAGTGGCCCACCTCCACACAACATATGAAAAGATAAATCTGCACATTGCATTGTTTCAAAAATTAAAACAAGATGTAACAGCCTATATGGAAGAGAGGAACCAATTAAAAGCTGTTTCAATCTTATACAGATGCTTATTATAGGAGAGCTGACCACAGTGTCACAATTATGTTGAAGGGAAAGTGGATGTCAAAGGAAAACTGCTAGAGACGTCTTTTTAGTGTTGAATGAAATATATTGTTTATTCAAATACACAATTGTGCCCACGGTAAGACCATTTATCCATGTAAAATTATCATAAACACAGACACAGACTACAAAGGATAATCAGGACTGCAGAAAAGATCATTGGTGTTGATCTGCCCTCCATCCAAGACTTATACCTGTCCTGGGTCAGGAAACGGGCAGGTAGCATCACTGCAGACCCCTCACACCCTGCACACAATCTGTTTAAACTCCTCCCCTCCGGCAGACGCTACAGATCACTGTACGCCAAAACAACCCACCATAAAAACTTCTTCTTCCCCCAGGCTGTCACTGTGATCAACACTAAACAGTCATAGAGTGTCAGACCTGTTTCTGTTTCTGTGAAATAACCATGGAACTAAACATAACAACCCTGGATCAACCTGTCACTGAGAATGTTCATGGACATAATATTTTCATTTAAATGTTCACCTGCACTACTGCACTATTATCTTATTATTATTATTATTGTATTTTTATTTTATTTCGTTATTATTATTATTATTATTATTATTATTATTATTACTACTATTATTATCTTGTTATTTTTTTTTAGTTTGCACATATTAGTCTAACTACTCTTATATTTATGTTTATACTTCTTTTTTAATTTATTTTTCTTTATTCTAGTTGATTGTTATTATTTAATGTTACACTATCTGAGAGAGGACAGGTCACCAAGACAAATTCCTCATGTGTATTCATACACTCTTGGTCAGTAAAGTTGATTCTGATTCTGATTCTGATTCTGATATAATATATACTGTAGATATATTCAATTCTATCTCTCTATTACACACACCATGGTGACCACCTCTTAACCAGCAAAGACAAAATTATTATGCATGTATTGAGTTTCACTAAATGCAGTGAGTCTTGATCTAATTTACTATGCTGAGCATTTGTACACTTTAGCCTAAAATTTCCCCATGTATTATTAAAGGCTCAATGTGGACTTTTTGACCTAAAGAGTTGATGCATTAGAGTTATTTAAAATAATTCCTCAGGCCAATACACAGCATTTGACAGTATCATTGCTTCGAGCGGGGCTTCTCTCTTGAAAAACCAACTACGTAAGTTTGAAGGAGACCGTCTTTCACCAGATCATGTGACCTGGAGAATGCCTGGAGAACGTTACGACAGTCACGTGACCACAGGCTCGGATATATATAGTTCCCACGTGATGTCACAACATACGGGCATTTCCTGACCCAGCGACAATGCTGTGGGCATCTGAAACGAGTTAGCCTCCGTTTACAGCCAAAAGAACACAATTTGGTAGTTTCGTGTTGGGTTAATGGTGCACTAATTGCCTCGATAGTTCAGTTAAACGTGGGTTCTTTTGTAAGAGAAGTGAGCAAGACAGATCCGTAACTTTGGGATAAGGATTGGCTCTCAGGGCTGGGCCCATGGCTACAGTCTATGGGCTGGAGGAGAAGCCGCCACCGCTGCACTTTCCTCCCCGCCGCCGGAGAAGCAAGCCCGCCTCGCCACGTCGGCCCGCCTCGTCACGTCGGTGGCGCTGCCCCTCACTCCCTGGCCTCGCCGCCATTGTCGGCCCCCTTTGCCACCGGCTTAGGGTTAGGGTTAGGTTATAAACCTATATCGCAACATTTTTAGAGTTCGGGTTAGGGTTCGGTTTATGGTTAAATTTAGTTTTAGACACATGACCTAAACTGGCCAATGACTGACCATATCAGGTGACCTAAACTGGTCAATGAGGGGCACTGTGTACGGATAGCATGTCGGTATATTGATACGGAAACCGTAAGGATAGCCACTGCCAATGTTGCTCCTCTGGGGTTCAGAGGGCATACATGTGTATGTGTGAAGTACTCAGCTTTCCTGTGATAAAGAATGGAGACAGCACATGCGTTCAGCTGCGTTTACTTCACACGAGGATTGGTCTTCCTCTGACATATTTTCACAATCAATAACAGCAGTAATCCAGATACTTTTTCTGTTCTAAATGGCCTTAAAGAGTGACAAAGTTCATGTTGCCATAGCTTAGTAAAGCTACACTAGTCACACATTATAATTACACGATTACCGTTTCTCAAAAGCTACAAAAATACAATACAAAATGTACCTTGTTTTTAACCCAATGTATTTTAATGTATTTATACTTTTTACACTATGAAATGAGTCACTATTTATCTGTATTTATATGTATATCTTTTTAACTTGTAAAAATATTGATCTTTTTAACAATAACTCTGAAATATGCTTTTAATCAAACCACTAAGTTTAATATATAATTCACTAAACACATGCACAGCAGTAGCCCTAAACCTCAAAATGGCTGCTCTGTATCTAATACAGTTGTACAATAGCTTTACTGGTATTTGGTAATAAACTCTTAATATGCACCTTTGGTAACAAATAAAACTCAGTAATTGTCCTATTGTATGAAAAACGTTTCATAGATGTCCTTAAATCTGATACTCAAGTGGTTCTTTGTACCAAAAACTGGTGTGGATTAGCCTTTTCCACATAGTAATTTCCCTTACACTTGACCATTAGCTTAGCAGGTTTGCTTGAAACACGATCACAATTTACTCACAAACCTTATACAAACTTTGTTTCTCTTTGACTCACACTTGACAATATTACAGTATCTTAAACACCTTGGAACTCAGATAATATGCATACAATTTATGAAATTTTAGTGTTTACCAACCTGTGATAAAGAATAGAGACAGCATGTGTGTCCAAGATGTGTTTACTTCACACAAGGATTGTTCTTCCTCTGTGGTGCCTCAGCTACTCCATCAGTGCGTGACATGCGCCATCTACCTGATGGCATAGGGATTGCACTTAACTCAGGCTAGCGTCCCTGAATCTGATAGCTTTCAGGCTAGCGTTTCCTAGCTTCCAGGCTAGCGTTCCTGTGTCTCCTAGCTGTCAGGCTAGCGTCCCTGTGTCTCCTAGCAGTCAGGCTAGCGTCCCTGTGTCTCCTATCTTCCAGGCTAGCGTTCCTGTGTCTCCTAGCTTCCAGGCTGGCGTCCCTGTGTCTCCTAGATTCCAGGCTGGTGTCCCTGTGTCTCCTAGCTTCCAGGCTAGCATCCTTGTGTCTCCTAGCTTCCAGGCTGGCGTTCCTGTGTCTCCTAGCTGTCAGGCTGGCGTTCCTGTGTCTCTTAGCTGTCAGCACATGACTTAGCAACGCGCGTGTGATCCATTCAAAATGTATAATCACATTTTTGTATATTATTTCTTAGATACTATTTCTGAAAGATATTATTTTTGATATTGTTTGTGTGTCCTGTTCAGCACTTTATTTTGTTAATGTAGGGGAGTCAAACAGCCCATTATTGGGATTAACTAATCATTGAAGCCCTCAAAAATAATTAATTTCACATTTGTTGTGAACTGAAGCCTGAAATTCAATGGAAGGAAAAGAGCGGAACCAATGTGCGCAGGTGATGGCTCAACCCGGTCCCTTTTAGGTGGGGGTTCCCGCCCCGTCCGTCAGAGGTAACCTGGGAAGAGAAATGTGCGGCTCGTGTCTTCATTACTCTGAATCCTCTACCTGTGTTTTCCAGGTTAGTACGTTCTGAAAATCACACAGAAATAATACTGAAAGCTAAATATCTTATAGCGAGAGGGTTAGGCATGGTTTGTGAGTGTGTTTTGTCATTAAATAAGGAGTTACGAGCGGAGGTAGCTCGCCTTTCGGCAAGTTGAAGTGACACACGTAGCGCACCATTGTATAGTGCAATGTATACTGTAATTTGTGTATTTGTGGCTTCCTGTACATGTTATGAATGTGGTTTGTGAAATGGATTAACAATATTTGGGATACTGAGATGCTGAACACACATATTCTGAGTTATTTTTGTAATAAGCTTGGTAAGAAAATGCTGTTTCAGTTCACTGCAGAAATAGGTTACAGTAAGTTGAGCTTAAAGAAGCAGTAGGTAAGTTTGTTTGTAAAAACTGTGAAGAGTTAAATAGTAAATTTTCTATGTTAAATGTGTCAGTCTGGAAACGGGTTTAAACAGTATTAATATGGATTAGTGGTAAGAACTACACAATATTTGGCACTATGCCATAGTAGCCACAAAGTCAGTATAGATACTGAAACACACTTTCAGATAAAATAAATATCTGGTTGATGTCTGTGATGAGTGAATGTGTGAAGGACCATATTGTTGTGTTTATTGTATATTGAACAGACTGTAACTTAGACAAAAGGACATTGAAAGACAAATAATTGTTAAAGACAAGTTAAGTTGAATAGTGAAAGTTTAACAATTCCATGTAATAAAGAGAGGTAACCTGGGAAGAGAAATGTGCGGCTCGTGTCTTCATTACTCTGAATCCTTTACCTGTGTTTTCCAGACACCAAAACCAAAATCTTTTTGTTGCTGTGGTTCGTAAGCCTTGGGACCCGTAACACGCGCGCCATGTTAAGAGTGGTAATCATTTGCCTGACAACCGCTATTTACTGCTGATTTTGCAGTCTGGCTGATTTTTATCATAAATAAAATATAGACTTTTACAAAATACTGACAGAAAAAGGCCCGAAATGGGAATTATTGATCCAAGCACTGAGGCGAACAAACGTAGATGGAACTACATGGAGCCCAAAAACAAAGTGGTCTTATGTTTGCAGTAGACATTTCGTTAATGGTAGGTTGTGTATTTTGGGGATCTAATTTCTTCCTGACTGATTTTATGACACTGATTATAAATTAGCCTACATTTAAATTGTAATTTATTCAGTAATGACTAAAATGTTTATGGCTAATATGCCTAACTTGAAGACAAGCAATGTGAAATTAACAATAAATATGCAATGCATTGACTTGTATATGAACTGTAAGTATATTAAATAAACAAATGTGCTTCATGTACCCATTTATGTTTTATTATTATTATTATATTATTAGCAGCGCTAGCCAAGCATAGCCACATTGCGTAACGAGCCAATTATCATAATGACACAGGGCTATATAAACGCAAAAACACATACATAAGCCTACCTTAAAGAAATATATATATATATATATATATATTTATATATATATAGAAATAAAAGATCCCAGTCGGCACAGCAGAGTGACGTCAGTGGCTGCTCTTCTTCGGGGTTTGTTGGGCTTACCTCAGCCCCAGTCTCTGCCTTTTCCAGTCACACTGCCGTGTTATAACTTTTAGCGTAGCAATACGAGAGTTATTTCTACAGTGAATTGAGTCACAGAGAGAACCGAGACTGACAGAAAGTGCCAGAGTTTTATTATTTCCGTTAATGGCTGCAGCACGTGAAACACTGCCACAATATATATATATACATATATATATACACATATATATATAGATAAGTAATAATCTTGAAACAAATTACATTTTAAGTTGCTTTAAAAGCATAAAACATTGTTTTTTTGTGACCGGAAAATAAACAAGGGCTTTTTAATGCACCATTACTGTGTATTGGGCTGCCGTAAAGCAGTACGTCTTGCCACTGGGTGGAAGGCGAGAAAGTTGCAAGTGCTGTTTTCTGACCAGAGACAGCGGGGTAGATGAAAGGCCCCCAATCACACACTTGTATTACCCTCACAAGGACTATGATAAGGATTCATTAAGCTGAAAAAGTTACTTAGTTCTGCTTTAACACTCACCTCTGAAAAATTGAGTAAGCAGCAGATTTCCCTAATTTCTACGGAAGCCCTAAAGGGCCAGGCTCTCATACATTTTTTTTTCTACGTTATCCCGTGATTACGACTTAATTTTTTCGAGATAACGAAACAACAGTGTAGTATGATAAATCATTGCAGGAAACATCATTCAGTGTAACAATGTCAGAGGAGCAGGAGCATTTAGATTACCGCATCAGGTATTTTTTCAATCAAGGACTGACACAGGCTGAAATAGCATTATGCCTTTCTATTATAGATGATATACACATTAGTGTGCGTACTGTAAAAAGACAATTAGCAAGGCTTCAGCTTTGTTGGCGGCGCTATCTAAGTGCACCCGATGTAGTCATTAGGGTCCGTGTACTTCGCGGACATCCGATTTTTGATTAGTAAAAATGAAACGGACAACGGAAAACAAACCGTTTGCCATGTTTCTATTTGTAATAAAACACCAAAAAAGAAAAACAAACTGATTTCCCGTTTTTTATTTGATGATGGAAAATAGATAATGAAAAACGGAAAATGGATCCGTCATCCGTTATCCGATTTTATTTGGGAAGGACCAACACTTTTTTTTTTTAACCCTAACCCTAACCCTAACCCTAACCCAAACAAACAAATCAGTAACACTTGTTCTTCAAGGTGAACTTGTAAAAATAATATAAGTTTTCGCTTAAGTGTACTTATACACTATTGGCAGGTATTTCCCCCTTTTTTTGGGCTGTGATTGTTTCAGCCATCTCTTGGGTTATAGCTCTCCTACAGCATTCTGCAAATTCAGAGATCTTAGTATGGTCTCCCTCAGAGAGGAGCAGCCCCTTGTAAACATCTGGAAAGGTGATTGCAAGCTCAGCAATTACTGCTGTTCTTGCGATTGTGTTGCGGTCAACATTAACCGTAGTGAAGGCCCTTTTCATGGATCCACATTTAGAAAATTTCTTCATGGCTTTTTCGTAGCGGCGAATTACTCCATCAGGTGTAGTAACGTAACACAAACAAAAATAACAAAACATTTATGAAAATATGGTTACACATAAGTGGGAAAAAATATTTTTTGTAAAAATGATTAATGATTGCTTACTTCTTGAATGGCTTTGAGCATCAATGTGTCCCTTGGACTTCTTCTTCTTCTTCTTCTTCTTCTTCTTCTTCTTCTTCTTCTTCTTCTTCTTCTTCTTCTTCTTCTTCTTCTTCTTCTTCTTCTCCATCTCCTCTACTTCGGAGGAAGAAAAGGAGCTGGAGTATGAGGAGGGGGCAGGGGACCCTGATGATGGAGATGAAGAAAGAACTTGAGCAGTCTTTCTAGAGCTTGTAAAAGATGGGGGTTGGAGACAACTTTTAAGTAATAAAACTGACAAAATGGCCTATTTTCAATAAACACTGTGTACGTGGACACTGCACTGCTGCTTGACATGCAAGTTTAAGCACACACAGCCTGTACAGAGAAACTGTGAATGTTTCAATAAATCAGTTATGCTTCCTTTGATTACTCAGCCTTTACTTGGACAACTGTGGCAATTCTAGAGCTAATACATCCAAACATGCACTGACCTCTGGGGCTGTTTGTTTTACCTGTGAACGCTCCTCTGACCCAGCTCACATTCTTAAGCAGGGTAGGAGGAGCACTGAGTGTCAAAGGGAGGTATGCTTCTCTTTGACGTCCAAGTGAAGCAAAAAATCCAACTCGCTGGTTTGGAGCTGACTTTGTACGAATAGTGGAATAGCAAGGGGTGGAGGAAAATTAACTTCTTCAAGTTAAGGCTGGGATACACTGTGCGATTTATTCCATGGTTGTGCTCAGCTCCAGCTCAAACTGTGCGACTCAATTGCAGAGTCTGAATGTGCGCAGCTCAGGATTTATGTACGGACTGTGACACCATCTGACTGCTCACACTGTACGTCCATACATGACACGTTGGGGTCTTGTTTCTGGAAATGCAACGTACAAATTAGAAGAACTCTGAAGCATCGCCATAAAAACATAAGAAGAAGAAAAAGCCAGAAGTGGAGAGACACTCGCAAACCTCAGCAAAAAGTCAAAAAGTGCTTTAAAAAAAAAAAAAAGGTGGCAAAGCGATGGACCAGGAGCTGGCTGTACAAATGTGGGCAGTATGGATCGTCAATTTTACAGCGGTCTTATGGTGTTCCCGCATGCACAGTGTGAGAGTTTAAGGTAAGCCGGTCCGTGGAACTGCTTCAACAGTGGGATACCCTCACGAGGAGCGACTGGATTGCAAACATGTTTGATTTTCTTACGACCATACGATTGCTGATAGGAGCTAGTTGTGAGGTGTTAACGTCTTCTCATGACCCCATGTATACTACGCCATGTATACTACACGATGCACGATACACAATGTAGTATGAACTTAGCCTGATACCAAAAATAGACGCCCAAGTCAAAAATCGGCTCAAAATGTCCCAAAAATCGCACAGTGTATGTCTGCCTTTAGGTCCTCTGAATGAGGCTAAAGAAATGTATATCACTGAATGAAAAACATTATGAAACCATTTATAAAAATTAAACTGATGCCATACACATAATTGTATGGCATCATAACCACATTTTGATCAATTAAAATATTGTGTTCTTCTGACACTTGTATTTGGGATATGAATTGGAAGGAAGCGGACTGGGTCACTGGTTCAAATCCAGCCTGGGGCATAATGCGAGGTGTTAGGCAAGACCCTAATAGCTCATCCTGTACATTGCTTTGGATAAAAGTGCTTGCTAAATGAATTAGTTATCTTGTAATATAACCCTTAGTAGGATAATGTACTTTCATGTAATTAACTGAATTTGTAATATTCGTGTTTTTAAATAAAATATTTGAACAGACATTATGGACAAACCAAGATGTTTATTGTAATGTTTTTATAAATTAATATTACCTTGTCCTGATTACATTTTCCTGCATGGTGAAACACATTTATTAGCTCTTATACTATATCACCAGACACCAAAAGCACAGCTATCCTGCTCCCTCCTTAATTACTTTTCTGAACATCTAGTCCATCTATGAACATTTAATACTGCGTGACTATCACCCGACTGCATGAAAAAGTACCTGGCATTTTAGAAGATGCAGGTGCCTGAGAGGGTGCCTTTAATTGGGACATTAGGAAGTCCTTGTTCTTTTTCAGCTCCCTGTTAGTCTCCTCCAGGTCTACAATGTGGTCTTCATGATTTGTAATTGTCTGTCGATCCTTCTTGGCTTGTTCTTTGAGTTTGGCAAACTCCAGAGTCCCTGTGCACATATTTTGGTAAACAACATGATTTTATGTTTTCAGACATTCATAGGACATTACAAATTATTCATTTACTGGGATGGTCTCAGGTGTACATTTGTCAAAATATATTAAATATAATAGACTTACATCGTTTCCTTGGCGAACTTTTAATGGTTTTCAGTATCTTCTTTGGTTGAGGAGGGACATCTTCCTTATCTTGTGGCTGTTCAGCTACATTTTTCTAAACCTCTTCCATCAGGTCTTGACTGGTTTCATTTGCTTCCATCTCTGCAACATGTGCTTTTTTACTGATCTATATGAAGTTGTGAAAAAACAGCAAAAAACACCATTACATCTCAGCTGCATTAAACTTACGGTCCTGCAGTTTTCAGGAAAGTAAGTCACACGTGTATTAGGAGGATTTTTTACGTTTAGAACTGTCAGTGTTGTGAGATGTACAGTGGACGGTGAGGGAAACTACTAAGTTCCTGGACAGGAGTCCATTGCAATTTTTATACATCATATTGGCTCTCATATTTATGAAATCGCTTATCAATATTTTTTTTTTAAACAGAACACCTTTCTGTGCCTTTTTAAGAGATATACAGTATTTCTTGTGTGAATGGGAAGTACCAGTAGTTTGAGTTCATTTGTGCTTTGATTTTTAATGCATAAATGTTTGTATACATAAACTTCATAAGATTTATAGCAAAATGCACATAACATTTGTCTAAACCTATAGCAAAACACACACAAAACATGTATCAAATAAATAAAATATCAGAAATAGTGCTGTCAAGAGATTAAAAAAATTGTGCGTTTAATTAATCATGCTCTGTAACTAATTAATCTAATTAATCTCTTATTTAATCGCACCTAAAATATGCTGAGAAACGCCCTCAACTTGAAGTATTTTAAATTAAATTACATTATTGTGGCAGATGAAAACATTGATGTATAACAAAGTGGCTTTATAAAGTAATTCAATGTTTGTTTTTAAAAGACTAGAACAGATGCCGGCATAGCATTTACATTCCTCTGTGTTTGAGACTAGTCCCAATGTGTACTTTAGGTAATCTCCAATTAATAGTAAATACAAGTGAAATAAATAGTCATATGTAGTGCTATAAGTTAGCACATCATAAACATTAAGGACTAGGCCTGGGAGATAAAACGATAACGATATATATCGCGATTGTAGGAGAATGAGTTATTAATAATGGGTAGTATAAATAAGAATATTAATTATGATTATTAATATTACTTCAAAATTTGCGGGGTGCCACTCCTTTTAACAGGAGAAATATGTCTAAGTTTTTAGACCAAACTCATCAATGTGAAACCAGGGAAAAGTTTATTCGAACAGCAACATCTACACCATAATCACAGCTTTAATGAATCAGAGGAATCAAAGATTACGTTTAACCTTTTATTCAAAATTCAACAATTAACGCAGTCAAAATATCCATTGAAATGGAATAATTAAATCATGATAAAATGCATTTCGAGGCTAATAAAAGTGAGGATTATATGTAATAAAGTGAAATCACTATTCTAGGAGAATGCTAGTCTACTAAATATTGAATAAAAATGCAGAATACATATTTATTTTTTTATTTATTCAGTTTATTTTTGACATAGTTGCATTCACAGAAGTTTTGTTATTCTTTTTTTTTTTTTTGTACATGCCGAAAAAGGAGACGAGAGAAGCAGTTTGCTTATCTAAGTCCCGTCCCCTGTTTTGAACACAGAAAATTTACATCAAAGCTTGTCTCTCTGGTCAAACAGTTGTTCTGAATACAATTTCATTTTTGTTTTTTTTTTGTCCTTTTTTATGTAGGATTTACTCTCATCTGTAGTCAGTGTTGTCTTTTTTCATTCCTCCTCTCCATCGTTGTTCGTGTCGTCCTTGTTCCCTGCAGATTTCATTCCCTGACGTTTGCGTTCCTCCAGTTCAAAATTAGAGTTTATCTTCTTTCGAAGTTCCTCATTGATGTGTTGATCTCGTATTCGCGTAAGAATGTGTTCCGAGTTTTTTCTTTATATCTAGTCAAGTTTGCAGCTTGTTTTGTCTCTACATCAAGGTTATTCCAGCTGTTAATAGCTCTATTTACAGTGCTGTGTTTTCCAATGTTAGATTTAACCCTTTCTTGTATAAACACATTACTATGTCTTAGTTCATAAGCAGTTTGTTTGTTTATGAAACATTTTTGTATTTGATATTGGAGTGTTTTAAGTGAGGCCCTAAATGCGAGAATTTGTGTGTTGTAGTGTATTATTTCTTGCAGTTTTAGGTATTTGGCCTTTTCAAATAGTTCATTTGTCTGTGCTTTGTGTGGTGCTTTATATAGAATTCTAATTGCTTTTTTTGGGGTTGGACCTGGAGGTGCTGTTTGAATAAATGCAGTAGGACGTGCCACCGTTGTCTTCTGTTGCGTTTCAACAGAGTAGCCCCTTCAGCCGATCCAAGCGGTTCTGGCCTTCGCAGCTGGGTTAGAGAATGGCTCGTGGCTTCCCCCAATGGGTCGTGGGCCGGGCTTCTTTTTCGGCTGTTACGCACGTCACTAGATGCTGGATTCATCCGAACCAAGCAGCTGTTGGTTCCAAAAATCTAACTGTTTCAACTAAAAATAAAATGAAATAAATGAAAAGGTGGGGAAGGGAAACGCGTTGAGCATGAAACACCAGCGTCCCAAAACTGAAATTTTGGGCTGTTTTCTTCCTTTTAAAAGGTTATCTTTGAGACTCGCCTCCCAAGAGGGAAGCTTCATTGATTGGTTTAAAGTTGCCAGCATTTCAGCTGACTGCCTGTGGGTGTGTCTGGGGTGTGTGTGTATGTGGGACAATGACAAACAGGAGAGATGATTCCTAGATTTAATCTATAATAATGAGTTCAGCATATTCAAATAATCTTTTCGACATCATATCTTGAAATACCATGTATTACGAAAGAGTTTGATACCAAACACGACTATAAAATAGCCTAGGATCACTCTGGTATTTTTAGCACTTTTTAAATGAGGAAACATTTAAAATAGCATTCTGTGGGTATAAAATTATCTGAAAAGAGTGGAAAAGGACAGACAATATTTGCAATTTCAATTTCTGCAGAAACCATTCCAATAATGTTTTCATTTGTAACTTTTCAAACATAATATAGTTTCTTTGTTATCACTTCTTCACTGGGGACACATCTCAGAGAAGGCCTGGGCAGTGTCCTTGTGTGACAGCTCACCACAGGGGGTCAGGGATCAGTGGGACAGTTCTGCGATCTTACAGCATCCCAAAGGTATCTGTTTGTAAAGGAGGGAGAAGACAGGGGTTCTTCCCCTGTGTGGAGTCGTAAAAAGAGTTCATACTGAACATTTCAAAGTGTTGGGGCAGTCTTTTCGGCTGCGTTATTGGGTTCAAAAGGCCGCATAGTGGGGCTAGCTATGCACCTCAGAGTTGCTGGGGCAGTTATGTTGTAAACAGTTGTTGATGAAGAAACAGGCTCCTTGGTTAATTCCTGTTAGAAAGAGGGTCTTTAGGCTTGATGTGGTTTGGTTTCCTACACGATGGAGTAATATTGTAATCAATATCAATATAAATGAATGTTCGATAATTTCGCTGAACTATTATATTATATATACTATATATATTTATTATATTATATATAACTATAACTGAGCTATTCTGAGTGTGAAAGCAGTAATGCCTAAAATGAGTATTTTTTATTCAAAATAAACTGCAAAATAAAAATATTTCGACATAGGCGATCTGGTAATTTCTGTATCTCCGGGGGAAAAAAAATCACATCATATCTTGCATCTCGATATATTGCTCAGGCCTGTCTTATATATTAGAGCCAATCTGACACAAAATATAAAGAAATGCAGGGGGAAATGTTTATTACATAAGTGTTTTGTTTGTTTTTCATTACTAATTTATTACTGCTGGCCATCAACTGTTATGGAAATACATGTATTTTTTTTTTTTTTTTTTAAACAGATTCTGGAACAAGCCTAGGTCATTTGAAACATTTGTTTATCAATAGTATGCTATGCAATACAATTTCAATCTGGCAACATTTACTTTTCACTAAAAATATTTATATAAAGCACACTTAAATTATCACAGCAGATTATGTTTTCATTACTTCAAGAGGTGGCCACTTTTCCAGGTATTAGTCACACCCACCCTTAGGCCTTTAACACTCGTAGCTGGGTATTTTTTATAAACGTATATCCACCCTCCTCCGTTTTTACCATATAAACCATTCAGTTTCACTAGAGGAAGAAGCTTTAAAACTTATAAAACACTCGTAGTTATGGATGAAAAAACTTACCTCAACAAACTTCCACTTGACGCTCTTTGGTATCTCGGATCTCTCTCTCTCTCGCTCTCTCTCCGCACTAATGCATGCTGGGAGGGTAGTTGCGCGCAAAGAGGCTCAGCAAGGTAAGTTCGATTTGTTCACCTCTGATACACTTGGCTTTCATGGCCCCACCCATCAAACATATCAGTAACAATGTGGATGTGGATAAATTAAAGTAACACATTCATATTATACCCATAGACTGTACAGTCTATTAGACCACGGCTCAATAGTGCGGGAAGACGAGACAGCGCGTTATGGAAGCACTTAAAAGCTGCAGTGTTTCGGCTATTACAAGGACTTGTAAAAAATATGAGACGAGCGAATACCACAAGAAGCAAAAGGAGAATAGTTAGATGGATGCAGAAATGGGGTATCCTGAAAAGGAAGATGAAATGCACAAAATGCTACAGAAGCATGGATTTGATTATATGTCGTCGTAGCGATGGGTTACGGCGGTAAGTATAGCTAGACGCTTAATAGCTAGCTTTAATGTATTGTAGTTATCAAGGCTCACAACATATTCGTTAAAGTTGGGTAGGAATATTACACCAGCTTAAGTTTTCACTGTTGTTCACCGTTAATAGTTTAATTAGCAGCCAGAAATTAACACAACAAACTTTTAGACTTATCAATATGATATTGTATGCAGTATTGTATTTACATATGTACGGATATATTTAGAACACTAGTTTTTGTCTTCCAAAAAGGGTATTTAGCCCATACTGAAAGTGCAAAGATACAATCTACGGATAGTTATTAGTCACCAATTTCTGCCACAAAAAAAAAAAAAAGAAAAAAAATGTCCAGACGACACATACTTTTGCAAGGAACGCTACGTTACTGTATCAATCAAATAAATTGATATCTTCTCAAGGCACTTTACAATAGAGCATGCCAAGGCCATGCTTTTCATTTCATAGATACACACATTTTCAGAAATACACAGATACATATAAAATATCCATTTAATTATATACTTCAAAATACTCCCAGAATCATCCAGTTAGAGACAAAGGGACTATGAAAAAATAATGTATTATTTATTTATTTATTTTAAACCATAGACACCTACATAAATCTGTCCTCATCATATTTGTTCTTGATGCATATAAATATATTAAATGTATGCTTGATAAGCTTACATTATAGTTTTTCTGCATGTTGTTCTTTTCTTACTCAGGGAAAGTGCACATCA
Source organism: Gouania willdenowi (assembly GCF_900634775.1). Taxonomy (NCBI): domain Eukaryota; kingdom Metazoa; phylum Chordata; class Actinopteri; order Blenniiformes; family Gobiesocidae; genus Gouania; species Gouania willdenowi. The sequence continues at coordinate 32,745,410 of NC_041060.1, forward strand.
TAAAGCCTCCGCTGTGTCTGTACACAGAGGATACATTTTTGCCAGGTCTCACACCCCTTTGGCGAAATGGCTGGAGTTCATTCTCAGGTAACAGTTTTGAAAGTCAATGTTTTTATTATTATTATTATTATTATTAGGGGGCCAAGCCCGCGGGGCCAGGGAACCGCGGTTCCTAAGACCAGCGGTGCTAGGAACCCTATTGTAATCGTTCCGATTATTGTTACCTTTTATGTTTCCTTGGGTAAAAGTGGTGCTGCAGAATAAACCGTGCAAGGTAGGGTGGTGCCCTTTGGTGGTTGGGTCCAAAACCCCCAGGGAACCTTGGACGCAAAAATTCACATATGTCCGCCAGCAGGTGGCGCTACAACAAAGGTCAACGCGTTTTGGCCAATAACTCCCACACCTTTTGTTGCAAATTTAAAACCTTCATATCCAAAAATTTTGTTCGGGCAAAATATGCGCAAATTATTAACGAGTAAAATTTTCTAGCTAGCCATGAAAACGCGAACTGGCGTATATCTCTGTCAAATTAAAAGCTAACAACACCAAATCTGAGATCCTTAGTTGGCATGTGACTGTGAGGGTATGCGCCAAATTTGAATGATATAGGCCGCTATTAATTCACATCTTCATAAAATTCATATTCATGTTTCCTACATAGATTCGCTTCTTCTGACATAGGCCACGCCCACTCCCACAGCACATTGCTCTTTGTAAGTTACTACATATCAAAAACCTACTTTTTCAAATTCATCTTTGGGGTATTGTCTAATCAGCGTGAAACTTGGCATGTAGAGCCTTCAATTGGACCTGATCTAAAAATCAGCAAAAAAAATTGTTCGGGCAAAATATGCGAAAAAAATAACGAGTAAAGTTTTCTAGCTAGCTTAAAAAACACAAACTGTTGCATATCTTGGTCCTAATAATTGCTAACAACACCAAATCTGAGATCCTTGGTTGGCATGTGACTCTGGGGGTATGAGCCAAATTTGAATAAATTAGGCCTCTAGGGGGCACTGCAATTATGAGAAGTTTATATCTCCTAAATGGCACGACTGATTTTTACCAAGTTTGGTGGGTATGACCATGGGTCTCTCCTGGGACCGTATCTCAAAGTTAATCGCGAATGGTCAAAGTGGGCGTGGCTTATTACTACATAACATATACATAAACAAACCTTTATTTCAGCTGAAGTAATATGTTGAGTGCTGTGAAATTTACAGGGTAACCATACAAGAGCACACAGATCACCCATACCAAAAAGTGCACCATGAGGTGGCGCTATAATGGATGCAAACACATTTTGGCCTGTAACTTTCACATTTTAAATCACATTTTCCAAAACTTCATATCCACCTGTTCACAGCAAATGGCACATTGGCCTGTGTAATGATCCTCGCCCCAAGCCCGTCATCCTTCGTGACGTACTTCCACGGGCTCCGCAAAACCTGGGGACCGAGTCACGCGGGAAGGCTTGGCCCCCTTTTATAACTGCTTGCAGTTCTAGTTATTATTATTATTATTATTATTACTAGGCATTTTCTTTACCTGCGTTGCCTTTAACAGTGTTCCTGACTACTTATCTGCACTAATAATTATTGTACCGATTGACTTTTTTCTATTTCAGGTTTACACAAGGTTTGCAGTTAAAGCAATTAACAATGATTGCAGATGACATTGCAGTGAGTTCCAGGACATTGACGAGGATGACAAAAGTTGTGAGAAAGGTTGTTGTGTTGTGTTGTGTATGTTTGTAACAAGAATTGCTTAAAAATATTTATGTAAAAGTGTTCATTTAAATTACTGATAATTAAAACCCATTGTAGGAAATAAGATTGAACATCACAACACATTCATTTGGTACAGTGACACATGCAATGCAAATACATATTTGACTAGTACAGTATGTGCATACCTCGTTTGCTCTTAAAATTTTGCAAACATGATATTTATAAAATATTCTTGTCAGCTTCTGATATTATATTTCTATGTTTGAAGGGATGTGTTGCTGCCCTCAAGTGGCTAAGGAAGAGAGGAATGAAGATTGGTTGTCGCCATCGCTTTGTTGTTATCGAGCAAATTCGCCCACAAACAAAAAGTAGGTTTACATTTACTAATATAAAGTATTAGATGAGTACAGCCTTCCTTGGCATGGGATGTGTGTCCAACCCCATTGCCCTGCAGGAAAGACAATCTTAATTTTACGATATCCTGTTTGCACTTTACTTAGTAAAGAGAGTAAACTCCACACTAGAATAAGCATAACATTAGAAACAAGTAAGGACTGGGTAGTTTCAGTCACAGCGAGTTGGACCAAAAACAATTGTGAGTTTACACTGTCCTCACCTCATTTTATTCTGAGCAATATTACAGGGAATGTGTTTGAGTTCTCTCCTGAAACCAGCAACAGGATTCCAGAGCATTTAGTTTCACTTGCTTCAAAACACAGCGTTGGAAAATACTGGTGAAAAACAAGTTAAATAATTGCTGTTTAGCTATTTAACACTTGTTTTACTTAAGTAAAAGTAACAACCTCTCCAACATGCATCTGTAACAGAACAGTATACAACAATATAATGTTTCAGACAGAATCCTCACCATATGTTGGCCTGAGGTAGAGAGGAAGGGAATAACTGAGGGGATCATCAGGTGGCCAGATGAAGACAAATCACAGAGATTCCAACTTGATCATATTGTTAGCAATGGGAATTGAGTTTGCAATTTTCATACAAGATCTGGTGCCCAACTCAAACCACACTGCGTTTTCCCTTCTTGTGCAACCTTCATTTTAAAAGTAAATGAAAGGCTAATTTTTTCAAGATGCAAAAAGTACAAATATTTATGTGATCACAGAAACTTAATTTTAAGCTCAATAGCTTACTGGTTACTACAAAGGAGGCAGAATGGGGCACTAATAACATTTTTTTGTTACCAATGAATCTTTTGTTTTTTTAAATATAATTCAAATATCTGTATATTGTCTTTCCTTTTTTAGTACCAACGTGGTCGTTGTGGGAACACATGGTGCCGTGATCGCCAGTGGGTTTTTGGGATGTTGGAGGTTGATCATAATTCCAGAAGACCCATACTGAGGAACGTGAAGGAACGTTCAAGGAAAACCCTTATCGGCACATCCGAAAGCACATCATACCCAGAACATCCATTCTCACCGATGAATGGCAAGGGCCAGCTTTTCCAATACGGATATAGCCAGTATTCTGTCTGCCATAAAAATAACTTTGTTGACCCTGAGACTGGTGCTCATACTCAGCATATTGAGCGTGCATGGCAGAAATATAAGTGTGACATTTGGAGACATAGAGGTAACCACACCCCTCAGTCACTGAAGATTCACCTCAAAATGATAGAGTGGCATTACTGGTTAGCTATACGCCATCATAATGGTGTCTTAGGCAGACTTTTCCATGACATTGAAAATCAAGTTAAGTAGAAAATTCTTCCCAATAGTGTACAAGAACACTTATTTAAAAACCCAGTTAAGTCATCCTGTGTTTGAAATTGCTGAATAAAAGAACAGATATTTCATGACTTCATTGCTGCTTTTGTTAAGATTTTAATATGATTTTATCTGACTGTGTAATGACACACAATGACATCTTAGTGACTATTTCACACGTTTTACTTCAGGTGATGGAAAAGAGGCATTATACTGTCATAACTTTATCTGACTGTGTAATGACAATGACTCATTGACATCTTAGTTTCTATTTCACACCTATCGTCCAAAAGATGCTGGAGATGGGCACCAACAGATCCCTGTGACCCTGAAACAGGATTAAGTGGATGAAATGATGAATGGATGGATGTTTGATAATCACGTCTGTTATGACATGTTAATGTCACATGGTCATAATGTAAAAAGTGGAAGGGTATTTTGCCCTGGTTAATGACAAGTTGTCGTGACAAAGACAATTTTTGGTCAATTTGTACACGCTTAATAAGTTGTCATGACAAAGACAATTGTTGGTCATTTTGCCCTGGTTAATGACAAGTTGTCATGACAAAGCTTTCTCAAGAAATGCAAACATAGCTCCAAAGGTGTCATAATTTAGCAAATGACACTTAATGACAGCCTTCATGACACCTTATTAATGCTAATGACATGTGTCACGACATAATAATGACAGTGTAATATTAGCCTTATGTATACCCCTTCAAATAAAGTGTTACCAAATATTCCTCAAAGGTCCTATATCATGCAAATCAACTTTTTTGAGCTTTTAATTTAACCTTGTTAAAATGTTATTTTCTTATCAAGAACACCTCCAAAGTATTATTGGGCTTGCATCCTGCATCTCTGAGCAATCCTCGCTGTTTGGTTCGAGGTCACTTAATAAAATTTACATAGTCATCACAACTCAGAATAAGAGAGCGGCTCTGTTGACGTGGACCTAAACCGAGGATAGAATTTAGACCGCCATCAGAAAAGCACACAACCCATCGGTTTATGACTTGTGGTCAATGAAGTTTGAATAAAAACTAACAAAGACAAACACAAGTTATGAAATTGTGTGCTGCCAGGCAAGCCTTTTCGGAGGGCTAAAGCCAAAGATCCGAACAATCACGAATCCTGCTCGCTGAGCTGCTGCTCTGCCCTCTTCTGAAAAATGAGCAGTTCCTCCGGTTCAAACTCTTGAGACATCAAGAGAGTCTGAACCACCCCCTCCAGGAAGTGCCTGCTGCTTCCACAGTGAACGTACACATCATCTTAAATGCGCTACTCCTGTAGTTAGAAGAGCAGAGGAGGAGAAGAAAGTGACTTCGCAGTTTAACAATCCGGTGACAGTTTCAAGCAGTTGAATGACTGCTGCTGTTGGATGAACACACACCCTGAAGCGCTAAAACAGGCTCACAATCAAAATAGCCACTTAAATAGCTATATATTTCACTGTAATGTGCAGTTTTTTTGGCTGAAAACAATATCAACAGTGTGTGGACAGTAAAAGAAAAATCGCTTTGGTGATCACTGATCTCCCTCAGAGCGAGGCATGCAGACAAGTCAGCGACTATAGACACGGCCACTCATGAATATGCATAAACAGGCACCAAACAGCCCGTTGCTCAGAAAGATACTTTTCAGAGGGCTAAAACTCTGGAAAACAGGCTAGTTTGGGAAAATAAACCAAAAAATACTCTGTTTTTGTGGTTCTTAGAACAAATGGGGATGGGTGAAAAATGCATGATATGGGACCTTTAAATATAGACTAGTAAGGGTATTTTCATAACCCATTGGTAAGACTAATTATTTTAGGGTATGTGTTCTCAGAAAGAAAGTCATTACTATTTTTTTAGGGAGCAG